>NC_042959.1:60874526-61032026 GCF_901001165.1 Salmo trutta
TGGTGAGTGAGGGTGAGTGAGTGAGTGAGTGAGTGAGTGAGTGAGTGAGTGAGTGAGTGAGTGAGTGAGTGGGGAGGGGGGCTGGGGAAAGAGAAAGAGAGAGTGAGTGGGGAGGGGGGGCTGGGGAGAGGGGAAAGAGAGAGTGAGTGAGTGAGTGAGTGAGTGAGTGAGTGAGTGAGTGAGTGGGAGGGGGCTGGGGAGAGGGAAAGAGAGAGTGAGTGAGTGGGGAGGGGGCTGGGGAGAGAGAAAGAGAGAGTGAGTGAGAGAGGGGAGGGGGCTTGGAAGAGAGAATGAGAGAGTGAGTGAGTGGGGAGGGGGGCTGGGGAGAGAGAAAGAGAGAGTGAGTGGGTAGGAGGGGGGCTGGGGAGAGAAAGAGAGTGAGTGAGTGGGGAGGGAGGAGGGGCTGGGGAGAGAAAGAGAGAGTGAGTGAGTGAGTGGGAGGGGCTGGGGAGAGAGAGAGAAAGAGGGAAAAATAGTGAGTGATGAAAAAAGTGAATCTCTGAACAAGCAGCAGCACCAAATGGTGTGTTTAATTAATCTCCAATCCTCCCACACAAAACAGGCCATTTGTATGTTAAAGAAGGGAGAAGGGAGGGGGTGGGGGACGTCCGACATGAGGGAGTGCCCCTAGTTGCCCTCAGCAGCCACCAATCTGTTGCCTACTACTGACTGGTAATAGTGGCGTTTTGATAGTGAGACGTGCTGTTGGAGTCTGGGTGGAGGGTTGGAGGACCATGGGCGGATAGACAGAGAGATAGATATACACAATGTCGTGAGCATACAGGGGTATGGGGGAGAGATGAAGATGGGAAAGGGGGGACATTGAGACGGGCAGAGGGGGGAGATTGAAAGCGGGAGAGGGGAAAGCAGGGGGGAGACGGGAAGGAGGCACGGGGAGGGCAGGGGGGCATGAGCTAGGATGTCTTTTCCTTTGTTCCCCATTATCTGCTTAAACACACAAACTCCTCATTCTGCTGTTAGACACTCAGCTCACTATGCTCTACCAGTCTGCTCAGAGACAGATGGCTGAGAACCCCTCCCAGCACAACACTATGGTACACACACAGATACAGACAAACATACAGATACATACTCAGACACTCACATCCCACACTATGGTACTCAACATTCACACTTACATGCTCATATACGCATAGACTACACACATACAGTAAATGCATCCCAATACTGAAATACAGTACCAGTCAAAAGTTTGGACACACCTACTGATTCAAGGGTTTTTCTTTATTTTGATTATTTTCTACATTGTAGAATTATAGCGAAGACATAAAAAAATGAATTAACACATACTATATGGAATCATGTAGTAACCAAAAAAGTGTTAAACAAAACTAATATATTTTATATTTGCGATTCTTCAAAGTAGCCACCCTTTGACTTGATGACAGCTTTGCACAGTCTGAATTCTCTCAACCAGCTTCACAAAGTTAATTTGTGGATTTTCTTTCCTTCTTAATAAGTTTGAGCCAATCAGTTGTGTTGTGACAAGGTAGGAGTGGTATACAGATGACAGCCCTATTTGGTAAAAGACAAAGTCCATATTATAGCAAGAACAGCTCAAATAAGCAAAGAGAAACGACAGTCCATCATTACTTTAAGACATGAAGGTCAGTCAATCTGGAAAATGTAAAGAAATTCAAAGTTTCTTCAAGTGCAGTCGCAAAAACCATCAAGCGCTATGATGAAACCGGCTATCATGAGGAATACCAAAGGAAAGGAAGACCCAAAGTTAGCTCTGCTGCAGAGGATAAGTTCATTAGTGTTACCAGCCTCAGAAATTGCAGACCAAATAAATGCTTCACAGAGTTCAAGTAACAAACACATCTCAACATCAACTGTTCAGAGGAGACTGCGTGAATCAGGCCTTCATGGTCGAATTGCTGCAAAGAAACCACTACTAAAGGACACCAATAATAAGAAGAGACTTGCTTGGGCCAAGAAACACAAGCAATGGACATAAGACCGGTGGAAGTCCAAATTTGCAATTTTTGGTTCCAACCGCCGTGTCTTTGTGAGATGCAGAGTAGATGAACGGATGATCGGCGCATGTGTAGTTCCCACCGTGAAGCATGGAGGAGGAGGTGTGATGGTGTAGGGGTGCTTTGCTGGTGACACTGCCTGTGATTTATTTAGAATTCAAGGCACACTTAACCAGCATGGCTACCACAGCATTCTGCAGTGATACCCCATCCCATCTGGTTTCCTCTTAGTGGGACTATAATTTGTTTTCAACAGAACAATGACCTAACACACCTCCAGGCTGTGTAAGGGCTAATTAACCAAGAAGGAGAGTGATGGAGTGCTGCATCAGATGACCTGGCCTCCACAATCAACCCAATTGAGATGGTTTGGGATGAGGTCGACCGCAGAGGGAAGGAAAAGCAGCCAACAAGTGCTCAGCATATGTGGCAACTCCTTCAAGACTGTTGGAAAAGCATTCCAGGTGAAGCTGGTTGAGAGAATGCCAAGAGTGTGCAAAGCTGTCATCAAGGCAAAGGGTGGCTACTTTGAAGAATCTAAAATCTAAAATATATTTTGATTTGTTTAACACTTTTTTGCTTACTACATGATTCCATGTGTTATTTGATAGTTTTGATGTCTTCAGTATTATTCTACAATGTAGAAAATAGTACAAAGAAAGAAAAACCCTTGAATGAGTAGGTGTGTCCAAACTATTGACTGGTACTGTATATCAAACAAGACTTTCATCAAATCTATCAAACAAGATACATAAACAATCTAATTCTACATGTTCCATTGAACTTATATCTGTTTTTTTAACTATACGAGTGGCTAGAAGACATTTCTACTTCCACAAGCAGTCATTATATTGAATTGTTCGAACATCAGCATTCATCAATTTACAAAACATCCAGTCTTCAGATGGAAAACAGCAACACAAACTGTTGATTTTTCAAAGAAAAGATTAGTTTTTAGACACATTTTTCTCAGTAATTGCTCATCAGCCAGGGCAGGACAATCCACCTCTCTCAATCATGCCGAGCAGATAACTTCAACAATGGAAAAGCTAAGGACCTCTCCAAAGCTAAGGAGCTCTCCAATACATCAGCCGACACTCAGCAGGTTTCGAGTCACACAGTCCTGCTCTCTCAGAATAACCCTGGCCTTCTCAGAATAATTCACTGTGGAAATGTTTTGACTCAGGTTCCAGTTTTGATTGCTGCTTTGTTGGGTAAAAGAGATGGGGGGGAGGGATTATTTGTTTTCTGCATTTCTTTCTCCTTATTTCTCTCGTCAAACTCCTACACCATGAACTTTCACCCCAGCATGTTGTTCTAAACAAGCACCTGGACACGTTCTTCCTCAAATCAATTATACTCCCTTAATCCATGTTAGTATGTACATTACAGAATTTACACACAGAATGAGTGTGTGTGTGTATGCGTGGGTGTGTGTGTTCGTGCGTATTTGAGTGTTTGTGACCCTGTATGCCTTGTCACACTCATCAAGTTTATTTTCATCACGGCAGGAGAGAGAATCTTTAGTCGCTGAGGAGTCAGAGCATACGGAACCTACTTCACTCTGTGGATTCTACAATGTGTGTGTCTACACACTTTCATCTCAACCAGGAACAATAGGGCATACATTTTTGTTAAATTTGTTACATACTGACAAGCGGGGGGTGGCAGGTAGTCTAGTGGTTAGAGCGTTGGGCCAGTAACCGAAACGGTTGCTAGATCAAATCCCTGAGCTGACAAAGTAAAACGATGTTGTTCTGCTCCTGAACAAGGCAGTTAACCAACTGTTCCTAGGCTGTCATTGTAAACAAGAATGTGTTCTTAACTGACTTGACTAGTTAAATAAAAATAAGATCAAGAAATGCATGGCTGTGTTGTGTAAGTGACTCTGAGAGTGTGATAGTATGGTGCTGGTATCTAACCACTGGTCGTGACAGGCTTTGTTTGACTTTCCCTTAGGTAAACATTCCAATTGTATCCCTCTGTCCATGTAGCACCATGCCCATCCCATCACTCCACTGGGCCTCGTAAAGCTGTGGTGCAGCTGGCCCAGAACACAACTGATGAGGGGGCTTTCATCCTCTCTTTCCATTTAGCCTTTATCTTTGATGAGGGGAATCAGAGATAAGGCTGGACTTGCCAGGAGAAAACAGAGGGAGACACACGAAGCCGGAGAGGAGGAAAGGAGAAGAGGAGGAGGAGGATGTAGGTGTTCTGTTTCAGGATCCTGCTGGACTTAGTGAGGAAAGGTTGTGAAAATAACACTGGAGTCAAAAGCTGAGTCTGAGACCCATGCGTGAAATCGCCAACAGAGGGATTAATTGAGACTGTGAAAGGAGCATTAGAGTGGCGGGGGGGCTCGTAGGAGGACCCCCCCTTTCATAGAGGTGTGCGTGAGACGACCCAATGCTGCACAAGTGCTACAGAAAAAAAGTCTGTCCCACTTTTGGAAGAGAGGGGGTTTCAAGGATGAGGGTTCAAGGATTCTTTGAGAGTGACCTCATATAACATGAAGAAAGTGGAATATAAAATACAATATGGCTTTATTCCAAAAACACAAACTGAAAGGTTTGAGATTTAGGTTTCACTGCTGCGTGGCCTTAGGTGGCTTGTGAGGGATGTCATCACGCAAACAAGACGATATACACTGTATGAAATTCAAATGTATGATCCCACTTCAAATCAAATCAAATTGTATTAGTTACATGCACCGAATACTACAGGTGTAGACCTTGAAATCCTTACTTACAAGCCCCTAACCAACAATGCAATTTAAAAAATACGAATGAGAATAAGAAATAAAAGTAACAAGTAGTTAAAGAGCAGCAGTAAAATAACAATAGCGAGACTATATAGAGGGGGTACCGGTACAGAGTCAATGTGCGGGGGCACCAGTTAGTCGAGGTAATTGAGGTAATGTGTACATGTAGGTAGAGTTATTAAAGTGACTATGCATAGATATAAACAGAGAGGAGCAGCGGTGTAAAGGGGGGGGGGCAATGCAAATGGTCTGGGTAGCCATTTGATTAGATGTTCAGGAGTCTTATGGCTTAGGGGTAGAAGCTGTTTAGAACCCTCTTGGACCTAGACTTGGCGCTCCGATATCGCTTGCCGTGGGGTAGCAGAGAGAACAGTTTATGACTAGGGCGACTTTGACAATTTTTAGGGCCAGGATGGCAGGAAGCTTGGCCCCAGTGATGTACTGGGCCGTAGGCATTACCCTCTGTAGTGCCTTGCGGTCGGAGGCCGAGCAGTTGCCATACCAGGCAGTGATGCAACCCGTGAGGATGTTCTCAATGGTGCAGCTGTAGAATCTTTTGAGAATCTGAGGACCCATGCCAAATCTTTTCGGTCTCCTGAGGGGGAATAGGTTTTGTTGTGCCCTCTTCACGACTGTCTGGGTGTGCTTGGACCATGTTAGTTTGTTGGTGATGTGGACACCAAGGAACTTGAAGCTCTCAACCTGCTGAATGGGGGTGAACTCGGCCCTCCTTTTCCTGTAGTCCACAATCATCTCCTTAGTCTTGATCACGTTGAGGGAGAGGTTGTTGTCCTCGCACCACACGGCCAGGTCTCTGACCACCTCCCTATAGGCTGTCTCGTCGCTGTCGGTGATCAGGCCTACCACTGTTGTGTCATCGGCAAACTTAATGATGGTGTTGGAGTCGTGCTTGGCCATGCAGTCATGGGTGAACAGAGAGTACAGGAGGGAACTGAGCACGCACCCCTGAGGGGCTCCAGTGTTGAGGATCAGCGTGGCGGATGTGTTGTTACCTACCCTTACCACCTGGGGGCGGCCCGTCAGGAAGTCCAGGATCCAGTTGCAGAGGGAGGTGTTTAGTCCCAGGGTCCTTAGCTTATTGATGAGCTTTGAGGGCACTATGGTGTTGAACGCTGAGCTGTAGTCAATGAATAGCATTCTCACGTAGGTTTTCCTTTTGTCCAGGTGGGAAAGGGCAGTGTGGAGTGCAATAGAGATTGCATCATCTGTGGATCTGTTTGGGTGGTATGCAAATTGGAGTGCTACGTGTTGGTAGTCATTTCGGCAGGTTACCTTAGTGTTATTGGGCACAGGGACTATGGTGGTCTGCTTAAAACATGTTGGTATTACAGACTCGGACAGGGAGAGGTTGAAAATGTCAGTGACGACACTTGCCAGTTGGTCAGCTCATGCTCGCAGTACACATCCTGGTAATCCGTCTGGCCCTGCGGCCTTGTGAATGTTGACCTGTTTGAAGGTCTTACTCACAACGGCTGCGAAGAGCGTGATCACACAGTCTTCCGGAACAGCTGGTGCTCTCATGCATGTTTCAGTGTTCTTTTCCTTGAAGCGAGCACAGAAGTAGTTTAGCTCGTCTGGTAGGCTTGTGTCACTGGGCAGCTCTCGGCTGTGCTTCCCTTTGTAGTCTGTAAAGGTTTGCAAGCCCTGCCACTTGCCATCTCTGATGGGTTGAAGAGAAAATCACATGATCAGTCCCTGAACAAACCTCCATGTCTGAATACTATCATAAAATGTACATTTAAAGTATTGTACACTTGTACATTAGGCTATATACAGTACATCTGTATATATTTATAATAGACTTACATTATACTACACAGTGAGCAATGGAAGACAGTAGTACCACCAGCAAATCTTTTAAAATATATTCAATAAAACATTTTATCTAAAGCCTTATTGGTTTTTGCATCTGTAACCTTTCTCTGTGCAGACGTATCGAACTGGACTGCGTTGTTTGCTGTGACATTTTCTGACATTTGAGCATATGAACAAACATTTCAGATTTGACAAGAATATATCATCTGGACTAGCATCAAGATAATCCCTAAAACTAACAGTGAAGTTTGTGCTTGTGTGGCTAGGATCGATATAATAGACAAGACGCTTTTTTCACAGTTGAATAACAGGTTGGTTTGGTAAACAAGCCTTCTGTTCAGGCAGATGGACGCACGCACACACGCACGCGCACACACACAGACAGACAGACAGTGGCCCTCTGCTTGTCACAGGGAAAGACATATACGGAGCCTTCGGAAACTATTCAGACCCCTTGATGTTTTTCACATTTTGTTACGTTACAGCCTTATTCTAAAATGGCAAAAATATTTTTTTTCCCTCATCAATCTACACACAATACCCCATGATGACAAAGTGAAAAACAGGTTTTTAGAAATGTTTGCAATTTTTTTTAAATAAAAAACATAAATACCTTATTTACATAAGAATTCAGACCCTTTGCTATGAGACTCGAAATTGAGCTCAGCTGCATCCTGTTTCCATTGCTCATCCTTGAGATGTTTCTACAACTTGATTGGAGTCCACCTGTGGTAAATTCAATTGATTGGACATGATTTGGAAAGGCACACACCTGTCTACAGTGGCTTGCGAAAGTATTCACACCCCTTGGCATTTCTCCTATTTTGTTGCCTTACAACCTGGAATTAAAATTGATTTTTGGGGGGGTTGTATAATTTGATTTACACAACATGCCTACCACTTTGAAGATGCAAAATATTTTTTATTGTGAAACAAACAAGAAATAAGACAAAAAAATGAACATTTGAGCGTGCATAACTATTCACCCCCCCAAAGTCAATACCTTGTAGAGCCACCTTTTGCAGCAATTACAGCTGCAAGTCTTTTGGGGTATGTCCATATAAGCTTGGCACATCTAGCCACTGGGATTTTTGCCCATTCTTCAAGGCAAAACTGCTCCAGCTCCTTCAAGTTGGATGGGTTCCGCTGGTGTACAGCAATCTTTAAGTCATACCACAGATTCTCAATTGGATTGAGGTCTGGGCTTTGACTAGGCCATTCAAGACATTTAAATGTTGAGGCTAGGGTAAGGCTAGGGTAAGGTTGAACCAGATGTGGACATGAAGTGGGATTTGGACCAGATTTGGGGCGGCAGGTAGTGGTTAGAGGGTTGGGCCAGTAACCGAAAGGTTGTTGGATCAAATCCCTGAGCTGACAAGGTAAAAATCTGTCGTTCTGCCCCTGAACAAGGCAGTTAACTCACTGTAGGCCGTCATTGTAAATAAGAATTTGTTCTTAACTGACTTGCCTAGTTAAATTAATAAACATTTTAAAAATGAAGCTAGGGCTAGAGCTGTTCAACCTTAGCCTCAACCACAACACTAACTGCTGCATGTGTGTTTGTGTACTTCTTATGGTGGCTATGAACATACAGTACTATTTCTGTTGTGTGTTACAATGTGTTATTTACACATGCTGTGTGTGTGTGTCACATTCTTGGGGGCAACAGCAGGCCCTCACCTGTCTGGGCTCCACTACAACAATGGGTTCTGGTTTCTTCACTGGGCATTCTCCAAAGCCCTGTTGTAAACAGCACAGGATTAGACAATCAGCATTTGTGTCTTCTTGTCTTTCTTTAGGGACGACGCCACCAAAATGGACTCCTTCTGTTTGGACAATATTCTGCAGTTGGCAACTGTGGTGGCTAAGCTAACCTCTGTGTGTTGCTTCTGGAAGTTAACAGAGAGAGAGGAGGAGGGGTCATGTACTAACGACCAGTACTTATTCTTCCACAAATGATGAGCAAACAACCAGTTCTGACCAACAGTCGTTTTCTGGCTCGGTAGGACCTAAATCCAACAGATCCATTTGCCTTGGTCATTGAGAATATATCACAACATTGGCTTGGTCATTTCCCTCCCCAAGAGCTTGAGAATGGAAAGGCATTTGTAAATGATTAGTGAGTTTATGGAGTGTTGGATGGATGTATACAGCCAGCCCAGGGGTGGATATATAGAGTCACAGTGAAAGATAGCATAATAAATGAAGCTGGTCATTAACCCCACTGGACCACCATTAGACATGCACTGATACTTCTGCAGGGAAAGGGGGGGGGGGAGAATAATGAGGGAGTGTGAAAGATGACTCTTATTTATTTTCTCTACGGGGAAACACCCAGTCATTTCAATATCCTGGTTAATCCAATCAGAACATCTAACGGTTGGAGATTTAACAATGGAACCCTAACCAGAGTGGACATAATACCTGAGTAATATAGCAATGTGTTTAAATCCATTCCATAGACCTCCTCCAGTCTAGCATCTGGTGGCTATCCAGGCCATTGAGGAGGCCATGCATTGAACCTCATCTAACTATAGAAATACAATCATTCTAGTTGATTTTGTTGACTAATTGGATTACATAGTGTTCTCTTTAGAAATTAATAAATAAAAATACTGTGCATAAAGTATATAAATCCAACAAATATATTGCATACATCCAATCTTGTATGCTTTCCTCCCTAACCAATGCTAAACATATGAGCCAGACCTGCGTTAAAATACTATTTCAGGTATTTCAATTACTTTTAAACACATTTCAAAAGAAGTATTAAGACCACCTTTCTTTTTTTAAAACAGTAGTTGAATATATATATATTTGTAAAATACACTTGGAAAATATTTTTAAATACTCAAATACACAGACTCAAATGCACTCCCATGCGTTTAACTCAGGTATTTGAAAATTGTATTTGAAATAAGAATTTGAAAATACTTTCAAATACTATTTGGTAGACTATTTGTTTTTTACAAATAACTATTCAAATACAATATATTTATACATATATATGCTGACCCTTATAAGAAAAAGTCATACATGGCTCTTGCAGAAATACAAACCTTTGTGAAGGAATTGTGCAGGTGTCCTGCAGGAATCCTGTAGGAATGACAAAATCCTACAGGAAATGTCCCTGATGCTCCTGCACAGCTCCTGCAGGAGTATAACTTGTCCTGCAGAAATCTTGAAAATCCTGCACAAACATGGCAATTCCTGTAGGACCATGACTATTCAAGGAGGAGATAGATTGTATATGGAGGTGAGTGCACATCATTTTGCATATCCCAAAAAACATGGTTTAAACTGTCCTTTACAATTTACAACAGGAAGACAAAGGTCATGTGGCATCTTGGTCACCATAGCAACAGTTGACAGTTGAGGAAATGGCCGTCAGGCAGTTTAGGTAGTTCAACTACTGCTAATTTTACACCAAAAATTACAGGCAAGGAGTCAGAAAGGCATACTAAAACTACAACAAATGTTTATATGAACATGTTAGGGGGTAGCATAGTTATTTTTTTGTATGTTGTGTTTGCAGAATATTTTTTATTAGTAATTTAGCAAGCTTAGCTAGCATGTTCTCTTCCAATGGCTGCTAGCTGACAAGCTTTGACAAAGAAAAAACGTTTATAACTGTTGTTTGATATCCCTCTTGCTTTGTCTCTTTTGTACTGTTGGCACAAATTAGGCTATCATTTTTAAGTGTTTTGAAACGGATAGTGATAGATTATATATTTTTAAATGACTAGGCTAATGGCTTCTTGGCTAGCACTTGATGACAGTTTCCAAGTCACATGACCGATCAAGACCTGTCATGTAAATAAGGAAGTGATTGCGTTTAAATAGTAAAGAGAGGTTTAAAACATTGTTTATCTATGAAATATCACAGTATTTTCACCGAAATATATTATGTCTCAATTGAATATACAAATAGTTTGATTTAAATAGAAATTGATAATATTAACATGACTTTCTGTTTAACTTTTAGCTTGCTTGGACAGTTTCCTCATCACCACCATGTGAGTTATTTCCGCTTACAGCTTTGACTACAGGGAGCACATAAAACACACACACACACACACCCACCCCCCTAGCATTTCACTGTAATTATTTACCTTGTATTTCTAACAGTTTAGCAGGCCACCACACCACATTAGAGCTGGTACTGTAAGTGCATGAGAAAACAATACATTTACTAATTTGTTTCTGATTATTTGTCTAATTTGCAGCTCCATTAGTCCAGTAGTCTACTAGTTACGGGTTAGTAGGTTGTATTTTACTACTACAGTATATCATTTGCTCTATTTTGTTGCTGTTGTTTTATGTAACACACACACACACACACACACACACACACACACACACACACACACACACACACACACACATGTTCTTGCAGTTATATTCTGAACTCTGCCCCTCTCATCTCTCTCCTCTCCTCCCCAGTTAAGACAGAGCCTATAAACAACAGTGAGACTGACTACCACAGAAGGCAGCACTGGATAGCCATGCAGGCGAAGGTAACAGCACACACAGTTTCAGCCTCTCATTTCTCCCTTTAAAGCAGAGCCTAGGGGCCTCCCGAGTGGCGCAGCGGTATAAGGCATTACATCGCATTGCTAGAGGCGTTACCACAGACCCGGGTTAATTCTCGGGCTGTGCCCTAACCGGCCGCGGCCGGGATTCCCATAGGACGGCGCACAATTGGCCCAGCATCGTCTTGGCTCATCGCTATCTAACAACTCCTTGTGGCGGGCCTGGTGCCTGCAGGCTGACCTCGGTAGCCAGTTGAACTTTCCTCCGACAACTTGGTGCGGCTGCCTTCCGCGTTAAGCTGGCGTTAAGCTGGCGGATGTTAAGGAGCGCGGTAGGGCGGGTCATGTTTCGGAGGATGCATTACTCCACTTTTTCCTCTCCTGAGCACTTAGGGGAGTTGCAGCGATGAGACAAGATCTAACACATATGCATACCCACAGATGTTGTTGATGTACCAGCCATATTAAAACCAACTATTTGTCACGACTTCCTCCAAAGTCGGTCCCTCTCCTTGTTCGGGCGACGTTCGGCGGTCGACATCACCGGTCTTCTAGCCATCGCCGATCCACCTTTCATTTTCCATTTGTTTTGTCTTGTCTTCACACACACCTGGTTTCAATTCCATCAATTACATGTTGTGTGTTTAACCCTCTGTTCACCCCATGTCGCAGGGGAATTTTATAGATAGATGGTTCGCCCATAGTTTAGGGATCCCCATTGTTCCCATGGCTGTGCCCTTCCTCGTTCACGCCTTAGACAGTCGACCATTAGGGTCAGGGTTGATCAGGGAGGCCACCGCTCCTCTGGGCATGGTGACGCAGGGGGGTCACAAGGAGAGAATTATTCTCTTCCTAATTGACTCTCCTGTGTTTCCCGTGGTGCTAGGCCTACCCTGGTTAGTTTATCATGACCCCACTGTTTCTTGGCCACAGAGGGCTCTCACGGAGTGGTCGCAAGAGTGCTCGGGGAGGTGTTTAGGGGTTTCCGTTGGTGCTACTACGGTGGAAAGTCCAGACCAGGTCTCCACCGTGCGCATTCCCCCTGAATATGCCAATTTGGCTCTCGCCTTCTCCAAAAAGTATTCGACTCAATTACCACCCCATCGACGCTGCACTTCCCAGGAGTCACGTGTATCCCCTCTCACAGGCGGAGACGGAGGCTATGGAAACATATGTCTCCGAATCTCTGCGTCAGGGGTACATTCGGTCATCCACTTCACCCGCCTCCTCAAGTTAAATTTTTGTGAAGAAGAAGGAGGGAGGTCTGCGCCCGTGTATTGACTATCGGGATCTGAACCAGATCACTGTGAGGTATAGTTACCCGCTACCGCTCATAGCCACAGCGATTGAGTCAATGCACGGGGCGAGCTGCTTCACCAAACTAGATCTTAGGAGCGCTTACAACTTTTCATTTTATTTATTTCACCTTTATTTAACCAGGTAGGCAAGTTGAGAACAAGTTCTCATTTACAATTGCGACCTTGCCAAGATAAAGCAAAGCAGTTCGACACATACAACAACACAGAGTTACACATAGAGTAAAACAAACCTACAGTCAATAATATAGTAGAAAAATAAGTCTATATACAAAGAGAGCAAATGAGGTGAGATAAGGGAGGTAAAGGCAAAAAAGGCCATGGTGGCGAAGTAAATACAATATAGCAAGTAAAACACTGGAATGGTAGATTTGCAGTGGAAGAAAGTGCAAAGTAGAAATAGAAATAATGGGGTGCAAAGGAGCAAAATAAATAAATAAATACAGTAGGGGAAGAGGTAGTTGTTTTAGCTAAATTATAGATGGGCTATGTACAGGTGCAGTGATCTGTGAACTGCTCTGACAGCTGGTACTTAAAGCTAGTGAGGGAGATAAGTGTTTCCAGTTTTAGAGATTTTTGTAGTTCGTTCCAGTCATTGGCAGCAGAGAACTGGAAGGAAAGGCGGCCGAAGGAGGAATTGGCTTTGGGGGTGACCAGAGAGATATACCTGCTGGAGCGCGTGCTACAGGTGGGTGCTGATATGGTGACCAGCGAGCTAAGGGGGAACTTTACCTAGCAGGGTCTTGTAGATGACCTGGAGCCAGTGGGTTTGGCGACGAGTATGAAGCGAGGGCCAGCCAACGAGAGCGTACAGGTCGCAGTGGTGGGTAGTATATGGGGCTTTGATGACAAAACGGATGGCACTGTGATAGACTGCATCCAATTTATTGAGTAGGGTATTGGATGCTATTTTGTAAATGACGTCGCCGAAGTCGAGGATCGGTAGGATGGTCAGTTTTTGCGAAATAGGAAGCCAATTCTAGATTTAACTTTGGATTGGAGATGTTTGATGTGAGTCTGAAAGGAGAGTTTACAGTCTAACCAGACAACTAGGTATTTGTAGTTGTCCACATATTCTAAGTCAGAACCGCGCAGAGTAGTGATGCTGGACGGGCGGGCAGGTGCAGGCAGCGATCGGTTGAAGAGCATGCATTTAGTTTTACTTGTATTTAAGAGCAGTTGGAGGCCATGGAAAGAGAGTTGTATGGCATTGAAGCTCATCTGTAGGGTAGTTAACACAGTGTCCAAAGAAGGGCCAGAAGTATACAGAATGGTGTCGTCTGCGTAGAGGTGGATCAGAGACTCACCAGCAGCAAGAGCGACATCATTGATGTATACAGAGAAAAGAGTTGGCCCAAGAATTTAACCCTGTGGCACCCCCATAGAGACTGCCAGAGGCCCGGACAACAGGCCCTCCGATTTGACACACTGAACTCTATCAGAGAAGTAGTTGGTGAACCAGGCGAGGCAATCATTTGAGAAGCCAAGGCTATTGAGTCTGCCGATGAGGATGTGGTGATTGACAGAGTCGAAAGCCTTGGCCAGGTCAATGAATACGGCTGCAGAGTATTGTTTCTTATCGATGGCGGTTAAGATATTGTTTAGGACATTGAGCATGGCTGAGGTGCACCCATGACCAGCTCTAAAACCAGATTGCATAGCGGAGAAGTTGCGGTGGGATTCAAAATGGTCGGTAATCTGTTTGTTGACTTGGCTTTCGAAGACTTTAGAAAGGCAGGGTAGGATAGATATAGGTCTGTAGCAGTTTCGGTGAAGAGTGTCCCCCCCACTTTGAAGAGGGGGATGACCGCAGCTGCTTTCCAATCTTTGGGATTCTCAGATGACACGAAAGAGAGGTTGAACAGGCTAGTAATAGGGGTTGCAACAATTTCGGCAGAGAATTTTACAAAGAAAGGGTCCAGATTGTCTAGCCCGGCTGATTTGTAGGGGTCCAGATTTTGCAGCTCTTTCAGAACATCAGCTGACTGGATTTGGGAGAAGGAGGAATGGGGAAGGCTTGGGCGAGTTGCTGTGGGGGGTGCAGTGCTGTTGACCGGGGTAGGGGTAGCCAGGTGGAAAGCATGGCCAGCCGTAGAAAAATGCTTATTGAAATTCTCAATTATAGTGGATTTATCAGTGGTGACAGAGTTTCCTATCCTCAGTGCAGTGGGCAGCTGGGAGGAGGTGCTCTTATTCTCCAAGGACTTTACAGTGTCCCAGAACTTTTTTGAGTTTGTGTTGCAGGAAGCAAATTTCTGCTTGAAAAAGCTAGCCTTTGCATGTTGGTTTCTAACTTCTCTGAAAAGTTGCAAATCACGGGGGCTGTTCGATGCTAATGCAGAATGCCACAGGATGTTTTTATGTTGGTTAACCTGTTTAGGATAGGGGGCAGTATTTTCACGGCCGGATAAAAAACGTACCCGATTTCATCTGGTTATTACTCCTGCCCAGAAACTAGAATATGCATATAATTGTTTGATTTGGATAGAAAATACCCTAAAGTTTCTAAAACTGTTTGATTGGTGTCTGTGAGTATAACAGAACTCATATGGCAGGCCAAAGCCTGAGAAGATTCTATACAGGAAGTGCCCTCTCTGACCATTTCTTGGCCTTCTATAGCCTCTTTATCGAAAACAGAGGACCTCTACTGTAACGTGACATTTTCTAAGGCTCCCATAGGCTCTCAGAAGGCGCCAGAACGGGGAATGATGACTCTGCAGTCCCTGGCCGAAAAACAGTAGCGCATTTGGAAAGTGGTCGATCTGAGAACAATGACACGGATGCGCGCGTGCACGTGAAGACACCATTTTCTTCTTTCAGTCTTTGAACGAAAACAATGTCTCCCGGTCGGAATATTATCGCTATTTTACGAGAAAAATTGCATAAAAAATTATTTTAAACAGCATTTGACATGCTTCGAAGTACGGTAATGGAATATTTTTACATTTTTTGTCACGATACATGCCGGCGCGTCACCCTTCGGATAGTGTCTTGAACGCAAGAACAAAACGCCGCTATTTGGATATAACTATGGATTATTTGCAACCAAAACAACATTGGGTGTAAAGTAGAGGTCCTGGGAGTGCATTCTGACGAAGAACAGCAAAGGTAATCCAATTTTTCTTATAGTAAATCTGAGTTTGGTGAGTGCCAAACTTGGTGGGTGTCAAAATAGCTAGCCTGTGATGGCTGGGCTATCTACTCAGAATATTGCAAAATGTGCTTTCTCCGAAAAGCTATTTTAAAATCGGACAACGCGATTGCATAAAGGAGTGCTGTATCTATAATTCTTACAATAATTGTTATGTTTTTTGTGAACGTTTATCGTGAGTAATTTAGTAAATTCACCGGAAGTTTTCGGTGGGTATGCTAGTTCTGAACGTCACATGCTAATGTAAAAAGCTGTTTTTTTATATAAATATGAACTTGATTGAACAAAACATGCATGTATTGTATAACATAATGTCCTAGGAGTGTCATCTGATGAAGATCATCAAAGGTTAGTGCTGCATTTAGCTGTGGTTTTGGTTTTAGTGACATTATATGCTAGCTTGAAAAATGGGTGTCTGATTATTTCTGGCTGGGTACTCTCCTGACATAATCTAATGCTTTGCTTTCGTTGTAAAGCCTTTTTGAAATCGGACAATGTGGTTAGATAAAGGAGAGTCTTGTCTTTAAAATGGTGTAAAATAGTCATATGTTTGAAAAATTGAAGTTTTGTGATTTTTGAGGAGTTTGTAATTCGCGCCACACCCTATCATTGAATATTAGCGAGGCGTTCCGCTAGCTGAACATCTAGATGTAAGAGGTTAATTAAGGGCAACCTGGTGCATATCCGGGAGGGAGACGAGTGGAAGACGGCTTTCAGTACCACCTCAGGGCACTATGAGAACCTCATCATGCCGTACGGGTTGATGAATGCGCAATCAGTCTTCCAGGCCTTTGTAGTCGAGATTTTCAGGGACCTGCACGGGCAGGGTGTAGTGGTGTATATTGATGACATTCTGATATACTCCGCTACACGCGCCGAGCATGTGTCCCTGGTGCGCAGGGTGCTTGGTCGCCTGTTGGAGCATGACCTATACGTCAAGGCTGAGAAGTGCCTGTTCTTCCAGCAGTCCGTCTCCTTCCTAGGGTACCGCATTTCCACCTCAGGGTTGGAGATGGAGAGTGACCGCATTTCAACTGTGCGTAATTGGCCGACTCCCACCACGGTAAAGGAGGTGCAGCGGTTCTTAGGGTTTGCCAACTACTACCGGAGGTTTATCCGGGGTTTTGGTCAGGTAGCGGCTCCCATTACCTCACTGCTGAAGGGGGGCCCAGTGCGTTTGCAGTGGTCGGCTGAGGCGGACAGGGCTTTTGGTCACCTGAGGGCTCTGTTTACCTCGGCTCCCATGCTGGCCCATCCTTATCCCTCTTTGGCGTTCATAATGGAGGTGGACGCGTCCGAGGCTGGGATAGGAGCCGTGCTCTCTCAGCGCTCGGGTACGCCACCGAAGCTCCGCCCCTGTGCCTTCTTCTCGAAGAAGCTCAGCCTGGCGGAGCGAAACTATGATGTGGGGGACCGGGAGCTGTTGGCTGTCTTCAAGGCTTTGAAGGCGTGGAGACATTGGCTTGAGGGGGCTAAACACCCTTTCCTCATCTGGACTGACCACCGCAATCTGGAGTACATCCGGACAGCGAGGAGATTGAACCCTTGCCAGGCTAGGTGGGCCATGTTTTTCACCCGTTTTGTGTTTACCCTTTCCTACAGACCAGGCTCCCAGAACGTGAAGGCAGACGCATTGTCCCGGCTGTATGACACAAAGGAGCGGCCCATGGATCCCACTCCCATACTCCCCGCCTCCTGCCAGGTGGCACCGGTAGTGTGGGAGATGGACGGACATTGAGCAGGCGTTATGTGCAGAGCCCGCTCCCGTCCAGTGTCCCGCTGGGCGTCTGTACGTCCCGTCTGCTGTTCGTGACCGGTTGATCTATTGGGCCCACACGTCACCCTCCTCTGGTCATCCTGGGATCGGTCGGACAGTGCGCTGTTTGAGCGGGAGGTACTGGTGGCCTACCTTGGCTAAGGACGTGAGGGTTTATGTTTCCTCCTGCTCAGTGTGCGCCCAGTGTAAGGCTCCTAGGCACCTGCCCAGAGGGAAGCTACACCCTTTACCCATTCCACAACGGCCTTGGTCGCACCTGTCGGTGGATTTTCTAACCGATCTCCCCCCTCACAGGGTAACACTGTGATCCTGGTCGTTGTGGATTGGTTCTCGAAGACCTGTCATCTCCTCCCTCTGCCCGGTCTCCCTACGGCCCTACAGACTGCGGAGGCCTTGTTTACGCACGTCATCCAGCACTACGGGGTGCCTGAGGATATAGTGTCTGATCGAGGTCCTCAATTCACGTCTAGGATCTGGAAGGCGTTCATGGAACGTTTGGGGGTCTCGATCAGCCTTACTTCAAGGCTTCACCCCGAGAGTAATGGGCTGGTGGAGAGAGTAAACCAGGATGTGGGCAGGTTTCTGCGGTCCTACTGCCAGGACCGGCCGGGGGAGTGGGTGACGTTCGTGGCCTGGGCCGAGATGGCACAGAACTCGCTTCGCCACTCCTCCACTAACCTCTCTCCCTTCCATTGCGTACTGGGGTACCAGCCGGTTCTGGCACCTTGGCATCAGAGTCAGACCGAGGCTCCTGCGGGGGACGACTGGTTCAGGCGCGTGGAAGAGACATGGGAAGCTGTCCGTGTTCACCTTCAGCGGGCCGTGCTGCACCAAAAAGAGAATGTAGACCGCCACCGCAGTGAGGCCCCGGTGTTCGCACTGGGGGACCAGGTCTGGCTCTCGACCCGAAACCTGCCCCTCCGCCTGCCCTGGGTCCGCGGTTTGTGGGGCCATTTAAAATCCTGAGGAGAGTGAACGAGGTTTGTTATAGGTTACAGCTTTCCCCCGATTATCGTATTAACCCCTCGTTCCATGTGTCTCTCCTCAGGCCGGTGGTGGCTGGCCCGCTCCAGGAGTCTGAGGTGCGGGAGGTTCCTCCGCCCCATCTGGACATCGAGGGGGCCCCGGCGTACTCCGTTCGCTCCATACTGGATTCGAGGCGTCGGGCGAGGGGTCTTCAGTATCTCGTGGAGTGGGAGGGGTACGGTCCGGAGGAAAGGTGCTGGGTTCCGGTCGAGGACCCTTGCAAGAGTTCCACCGTCTTCGTCCGGATCGCCCTGCGCTTTGCCCTTCGGGTCGTCCCCGAGGCCGGTGTCGACGCGCTGCTGGAGCCACGCATCAAGGGGGGGGGGGTACTGTCACGACTTCCCCTGAAGTTGGTCCCTCTCCTTGTTCGGGCGACGTTCGGTGGGCGACGTTCAGTGGTCGACGTCACCGGTCTTCTAGCCATTGCCGATCCACCTTTCATTTTTAATTTGTTTTGTCTTGTCTTCACACACACCTGGTTTCAATTACATCAATTACATGTTGTGTATTTAACCCTCTGTTCCCCCCATGTCCTTGTCCAGTATTGTTTATTGTAAGTGCTTGTGCACGTTATGTCTGGTGTGCGTTGGATTTTGTACCCATTTATTGATTGTTATGTTTTCCGGTGGTTTTTATTATTAAACTGCGACGTTGGAAACACAGTTTTTGCTCTCCTGCGCCAGACTTCTCTGCCGGCAGTACGCACCCCTTACACTATTACTAAGTTTATCATTGCAGACAACCGTTTAACTACACACCAATGCACAAAAGATGTTCATGTAGTGTCACCATTACTCGCACTCTTGTTACAAAATATGCTTTTATCATGATCCTATGAATCATCTTTTATGCAGTGGTGGTGGAATGGACAATCAAACATTGGATAATAAAATGACCATGCAGTCTGTTTTATTGTGCTTTCTGTCCATTCTTTTGAAAGATTGTGGATTGTCCTACATGAAATTCTCTGAAGGATGAGGAAAGGATCCAGCAGGTTTGTCCCAGAGGAAAGTGGCCCCAAAAATCCTGTGGAATATCCTGCAGGACTTCCTATCCTATACAGTATATTCTGCTGGATTCCCGCAGAATTTTTCATGCAGGATTCCTGTAGGGAATTATTAATTTTTTTAGATCGCTATGACTTGTTGGTAATTTAGATTCTAAAGTGCTTGTTTTTTTCTTCTCTTTTTTTGTGTATTCTGACATTTCAGGAGAAATCTTAGTTTGTTAATGATTTATTAACAAAGGATTGTAAATCAGCTCTCTATGTTCTTTTGTATGAACTTGTGATAAAAAAAGTCCAATACCATGACAAATATCTCCTTCCTTCTGGTCCTAGCTGAGGAAGTAAAGTGAAGAAAAACCTATGGGATTAAAGGGTACTAATGTCCTTGTAATAGCTATGGCAGACAGAGGCACAGGGATGGGGAGAATGATGCAGTGCTGGAGCCTGAGCTGTTGAAACGACTATAGCAAACACCCAGTAAACATCCATCAGACAGTAGAGAGAGGAGGAAGGAGAGAGGGGGGAGAGAGAAAAAGGGAGGAAGAGAGTGAGGAAGCTCCTCATCACTGACCTCTCTAGAACCACAAATCTTTTCGCTTAATTGGAGATCGTCCCGTATCGATTTTCATCAGTCTCTTTATTTGCCATAGCAGCCACACATAACCAGGGGGGACATTTAGTGTCACTGCTAAAATGTCCCATCTCTGAAATGTGATTAAATTGAATCATTGCAGAAAATGGTTAAAGTAAACATATCACAGTTTTGGGGTGTCTTTTTAGCCTTTAAAAAAAAAAACTTGCATATTACTTGTTTTTTGTGTATTATTTCACGTCCTGGCCAGTAATAAGGTTAATTGTTATTGTAGTTTGGTCAGGACGTGGCAGAGGGTATTCGTTTTATGTGGTTCGGGGTAGTGTGTTTGTTGAAGGGGCATTTGATTTAAGTATTCCGGGGTGTTTGGGCACTATTTGATTTTCATGTATTCTATGTTTAGTCTAGTGTGCCTGTTTCTATGTTTGGCTAATTGGGGTTGGGACTCTTGAAGGCAGGTGTGTCTATTTGCCTTTGATTGAGAGTCCCATATATTAGGGTGTGTTTGTCTTTTGTGGGAGATTGTTCCGTGTATAGCGTCAAGCCTTACAGGACTGTTTATTGTCGGTGTGTTTCTTTTGTATACGTGTTTATTTTGGGTTTGCCTTCTTTCCATATAATAAAGAAGATGAGTATACACATACCTGCGGCATTTTGGTCTCATCACTACGACAACCATGACATATTATTAGCTGGACAGAATGCAATACTTTTCTTTTTATGGGTAAATGTAATAGTAAATATACAGTTTCATGTAGTTTAATAGATCTTTTTTCTTATATGTTTTTCAGTATCTATAGTCAATATAAGTTAATTATTGCATTTACACTCAAATGCTAACGGTAGCCTACAATAGAAAACACACATGTCAATTATGAGCCATTTTTTCTTTGGAAAAAGTGTTCTGTTTATTTATTAATTTTCATAGAATTTGTTTAAATCAAACACACTCATATGCAAGCAGACTGTTTTGATTGCAACTATATTTCAAAACCCAAAATAAACATTCACTAAATAAATACAACTTTTCCCTTGTGCTTCAAAGTGGTGTCTTTTTCTCAGCATATTTACATCATAAATAACTTTGGAAAAGCACAATTCAGACAAAAAAACAAACAAACCCAAACGTATAAATATAAGAGATATGGTAACCGCATTTACAACAGAATCCAGGGGAACGCTAGAAATGTGTCACACTGCCTACAAAACAGTATAATAAACATGATATGAAGCGTTAGAGAAAGGTAATGCCAGTTTATAACAAACAAGCATTATCATGATCAGATGTGATAATGATTTAGGCTGTCTAAATGACTACCCAACCGGTTGGATTGCATATTGCTGCATGTATCATGACTTTGTGAAAACATTTCATGAATTGTCATATAACTCATTATTATGGTAATAGTAACTAATGTCATGTTGGTACAAGCAAGCGTTGCCACTACATCATTCTGTAATATTAGAACAGTGCACAAGTCAATCAACCACATCAGACACAATCTCTCCATTTCACCTCACTTGATTTTTCCTTCATCTCATCATATGTTCAATAAACAATGGGCATCTCTTTCCAGTACAATAACTGTACAATTACCCTTGTTGACAATTTAACAAGACATGCCTCGGAGGTACACGTTAGCATGCTAACTCTCACGTCAGCCTAGTTAGCATGCTAACTCACCTCAGCCTTGTAAGCATGCTAACTCTCACCTCAGCCTTGTTAGCATGCTAACTCTCACCTCAGCCTTGTTAGCATGCTAACTCCCACCTCAACCTTGTTAGCATGCTAACTCTCACCTCAGCCTTGTTTGCATGCTAACTCTCACCTCAGCCTTGTTAGCATGCTAACTCTCACCTCAGCCTTGTTAGCATGCTAACTCTCACCTCAGCCTTGTTAGCATGCTAACTCCCACCTCAGCCATGTTAGCATGCTAACTCCCTCCTCAGTGTTTACCTTGAAAGCATGCTAAATTCCCCCTCAGTGTTTACCACTACACCTGGCAAATGAGACAATCCATGTCATCATATTGACCCTTAGCTTCCCAGTAATCACATCTCAATAAGGTTGTTCATTAGAGGTTGTATATAATGTTGTTATCCTCACTGAGGTGATATTATACCACTACAGACCAAAGTACTAATAAGTGTTGTTATCCCTGCCAACAAGACATTTAGCCCAAGTAAAGCCTGCTACCTGACAGTCCAGGTGAACTGCTGTATGTCTCAATGTAAATGTAGGCATATGTATCTCTTGCATGTATCCCTTAAATCCCCCCTTCGCTTTCTCTGAAAAGTGTGGGTACACTTCCCTTAATCCATAGCTTACATAGTGGGGAAAACATAGATAGAATGAATTTGCATAATTGTTGATGTCTGTGAAGTTTTTTGTGTCATTTTTGCTTCATCTCTATACTGCACACCTTTAATCATAGCTACGAGAAGTAGGGGTGCTGAGGATGCTGCAGTACCCCTGAATTATTTTCTGAAAAGTAGTGCACTGGGCCTTTACTAGTCCTGTATTAGCAGACCGATATAGCCATCTGTAGCGCGGGCAAAAAATATATCAATTTAACCAGGTCTAGTTGACTTTAACTCTAGAGTTGTGTTGTGATAAGGGGATTCTGACCAACACTAAAAAGTGCACTAACGTTGAACCCTGTCCTGTTAACTCAAAACATATCCACAACCCTATCTTCAACCATAGGGGTGAGGTTCCCACAATGAAACTCTATTTCTGACAGTGCAAATGGAATAATGTAGATCTGTAAAGATTAAAAGAAAAGGAAACACAAGAAGTAGGATAGGAACATTTTTTTTTTGCTGGATAAGACGCAGAAGAGGCCGTTGAGGCTGGGCTATAGAATGAATATTCCATGGCTCCACAGTTTCTTCTTCATGTGTTTTAGTGTGCGTCTGAAATGGCACCCTATTCCCTATGTAGGGCATTACTTTTGACCAGAGCCCTACGCAGGCTCTGGTCAAAAATAGTGTGTAGGGAAATGGCACGCTATTCCCTTTACAGGGAATAGGCTGACATTTTAGACATCCCTATAGTGTTATTGGACAAGCGGGCGTTAGCTGCCGTTAGTGATGATGACGGAGGTCCCCTTGTGTCCCGGCCCCTGCTCTGCCTGCATGCGCAGGTGTGAAGTCACGTCGTAGTGGGTGGAGCCAGCGGAGGAATAGAAGTCCCTGAGGCTCTCGGTGTCATACAGGTGCTCCAGGGCGTAGCCCGTCAGGGAGTAGGTAGCAGCTTGCTTGTCCAGGTAGGGCCTCCCCGTCAGGGAGTAGGTAGCAGCTTGCTTGTCCAGATAGGGCCTCCCTGTTTGGGTTTGGGGGTGGGAATGGTAGAGGGCTGGGGCAGGGCTAGGGGAGGAGGCTGAGCAGGGGCCTGGACGGCCAAGCTGGTGGTGCAGGGGCTGGGGGAGAGGGGACAGGTCTGTCTGTCCTGTCTGCTGGAGGTAGGTTTTGGGTTTGGGGAGGCGGTGGTCAGACCCTGGGCTGCTGAGCCTGAAGAGAGGGGCAGGGCTTGATGCGGGGCTGATCACCTGACCCAGGCCACGGCACAACACGCTATGTAGCACCCCCTGGGGGTAGTCAGTGGTGAAGCAGGGGCCTGGGCCCTTCGGGAGGCCGTTGGCAGGACCTAGAGGAGTGTCAGGCCCTGGGTGGAGCTTGCTGCGGTGCTGCAGCCGATTCTCCTCCTCCTTGATCATCTGCTGCGTGGCTCGGATCAGGGTCTCGATCTTGCTCGGCTCCTGGGGGCTGACCCGAAAGTAGTCGGTGCGGTGACGGTCCCCTGAGTCGCTGGCGGAGCCCCCGTCTGGCGAGCTGACCACACTGTCCTGATCCCATTGGCCACAGTCTGTAGAGGGAGGGACAGGACACTGATCTTAGAGCCAACAGGAAGCAATATCCAGGGCTAAGCAGAGCTAGCAGCATGTTATCCTACAGGTTAAGGGTTAAAACGAACCTGTATTTTCCTGCTGACCTCTTCCAGGTCACCATTGCAAAAGTGGTTTTTAACCACAATATTCTTTCCTGGTTAAATAAAGGTTAAATAAAGCAGAGGTGGGAGATCTGAAGTGTGAGCAGGCTTTAGTACCAACCCGAATCAAATCTGTGTGTCTTTGAGCCTGCAACAGTGGAGTTCACCCATCTCCAGCCTCCTACAGTAATACAAGCTAAAGGGCCAGGGATAGGGACTTACTATGCAGACTGTGGATGGAGGGGATGTGGGGCACGCTGCTCTCGTATCCCTCTCCATTCTCCAGGGACGAAGTCTTGGCCAGGGGCAGCACAGAGCGGGCAGCTCCCCACCACGCCTCTGTCCCACCCTGGGGAGCACCCAGGAAGTACCTCCCTGCCTCACAGCGGCCCCGCTCGCACGTCTGGTTGTGTCCGTGTCTGTCGAGGTGGGAGTGGCTGTCGCTGGGGGTGTGGTGGTGGTGGTGCTCCTCAGTGATTGGGAGGCTGTAGCAGAGGGGACGTGGCTCGGAGAACTGCCTGTAGGCACAGGAGGTGCCAAGCCCCTCCCCCTGCTCCAGCAGCTGAGGGGAAGCGGAGTCTGTGAGGGGAGATCCTGCCCAAGGGCTATCCTGGTCCGACTCTGACCGCTCGGCCTGGAAACCAGTGTACTGCAGATAGAGAGAGCAATCAAGAGGGAGAGAGAGGGAGAGAGACAGAGAGCCAGAGAGAGGAGAAATATGAGTCATTACCCAGGTAATCAAGAAGTGATAAATCAGGTACAAGCCACCTCCCGTCACTGACAGATCATGCCGTATCCTGGCTCAAATAGAGAGTTGCCTCTGTGTAGGATGTGTACAGGACCAGCGCTGTATGTTCCTATAGAGCCTCACCTGTGTGTAGGGGGACAGTCGAGCCTTGGTCTTAGCTCGAGACACTCTGCTCTTGGGTGCTCTGCGGTTCTCAGTAAGGCTGGTGGGAGCACTGCTAAAGGGGAAGGAGGGCTTGGTGTCTGTAACCTGGTCCAGAGACAGCTGGAGTCCTTTATACTCAGTATCCCTACAGAAACATACACATACAGTATGGACTGTAGATCATATAGATACACAGGTATATTCCTGATTTAACTATGTGTTAGGATTACATAAAGACCATCATTAAACAAGACAAGACAGCTCCACTGTTAAGACTGTTTATCCAAGTGTGGCTTGTCTACCTGGGTATTTTATTTTTTTCATTCTCAGGGTGCAAATACCCACTAACATCTGTTTGGTAATTAGAGCATGGTGTATGTGTGTGTCTGTGTGAGAGAGAGAGAGAGAGAGAGAGAGAGAGAGAGAAGAGAGAAAGAGAAGAGAGCAGAGAGAGAGCAGAGAAGAGAGAAGAGAGAGAGTGAAAGAGTGAAAGAGAGCGAGAGTGAGAGCGAGAAAGAGGGTAGAGAGGCTTTCGGAAGGACTTGTTTCTCCATCAGGATTGTAACAAGGCCTTTAACAAACATACAACAGAGGGGAGGCTGTCCGTTCAAATACACATGCGATTAAGGGCTATGTCTGGCTAAACCAAGCCCACGGGACACCACGCCAGGAGACAGTACTTGGAAATGGGAATTGTTTTCTCTGTAAAGCAGGGGTAGACTGGGCATGGGGCATTTCGGGCAAATGCCAGATGGGCTGGTACATTTTTAGGTGAGTGGGACTGTCCAACTTTATTTATTTTCACAAATAATAAGCATTATCTGGCTAATAATGTGGCATCAAGGAAAGAAATTGGCCGGTGTAGGGGCTTCAAAGAAGAAAATGGGCCAGTGTGTTAGAAATGCCAGGGCCGATTTCAGGTCCCAGTCCTCCTTGTGTGGTTTCTGTTCACTATGATGAATCAAGTTGGAGAAGATGGATGGAAAAACCTGGACAGGGTTTACTCTGGCCAAACACTGATCCCCCCCCCCCCACACACACACACACACACACACCCCCCACACACAAACACACCCCATGCATGTGCACACGCTCACTCGCACACAGACACATATACAGGTACATGCACATACATACACACACACAAACTTTTATTTCTAAAACACACACAATCACAATCAAGAAATACATGTTCCATACAAACACTATCAAAAACATACCTCAGAATAGTATTCTCATAGGATCAGGTCAGGTCACGCATTTCAGTGCATGACACACACACCAACTCCTTTATGTGATAAAGTGTTCTTATCTTGCTGTAAACACAGAGTATTGCCTAAGAAAGGTCAGGGATCACAGGGACAGGCTCTGGCCAATAGGAAGGGATGGAAGGTGGAAGGGTTATCAATACTAGCCAATAGGACAAGGCAGAGTGGTTATTAGTACTAATACACATAGAGGC
Source organism: Salmo trutta (assembly GCF_901001165.1). Lineage (NCBI taxonomy): Eukaryota > Metazoa > Chordata > Actinopteri > Salmoniformes > Salmonidae > Salmo > Salmo trutta. Next base: position 60,900,869 of record NC_042959.1, read on the forward strand.
AGTTCAACCAGAGGTGAACTCCTGTGTTCCTGTGTTCCCTACTAGCTGTGTGTTAATCAGTGTAGACTAGTACACCTCTACCTGCTACTGTGTGAATCACCCACCACTAACTCTGATAACAACAGTGAGAAAGGGGCTGTGATAGTTCTCTGATGAACTGACTAAATCCCATGCCATTCTCTCAGAATTGTATGGGGAAATAAGGAACTCATTATTATCATTATTATTTAGCCACAGACAGGACAGGAACACTCAGTGGATGACATTGTATTATCTCTCTCTCTGCTAATGAACTGAGTTACTATGAATTCACTGACTGACTGATGCTATTCTCACAGATACGTTGAGGCAAACAACACGTTTGCACAATGTCTCATTACAGCTTAATGTCTCACACGATAAAACATCTCAACAAGATCACAAGACGGTACTAATTGACTGTACAGTATGTGATTCAATAAAAAGTAAAACAATTGTTTAAAAAAAAAAAAGATCACATGGGGGAATGAGAAATCTCCATCCACAAATTCTAAACTCTCTACTCTCCCACCAAGCTGGCAGCCATAAACGCTCCTCATCTTTATGGCCTATCAATTAAAACCTCATAAACACCGTTATGGATTTGGGGAGGGGGGTAGTCTGTGGCTGTGGCAGAGCGTGTCGAGCCATTTCCATCTTCTCTCCTCTGTACGGAGCAGCCTCTTCTGCCTCCTCTGGTTAATGGAGTGTTTTATGGGCTTAATTAATTTACTGAAACACTTTTACATCTGCAGCAATACACATTACACACAGCAGCACACCAGGAAATTTGCTAAATGTCCCATCCTAGAAAGCAGTGGCACCGTTTTCACAGACCTAACCAGAAGGTACAGATGTAGGTTCTTAATTTGAGCCACTACAGCAGGAAAATAATCCTGCAGAAACAGGAAATGTGAATTATTATGTGGATTATAATTATAAGATTTCTAAGTGAAAATTACAAACTTCAGAAGCCTTTTTAAACCTCAAATACATTACAAGTTTTACATTTCCTGCATTGTAGGAAAGTTCTCCTGCAACAGGGTGATCAAATTAAGATCCTACATCTGTACTGAGCCAATACTAACACTCACAGAACCAATAGAGCTTGACTCAGACTATATCTATATCTGGACTGTTTGCAGTTCAGTTGATAAAGTAAGCGCATGCTGAGTGAAAAGAGGTTTGAACGATATGGTGACTTTTCCAGTGGAAAACTGGGTTGAAACAAATTGTGTTGTTTATCAGTGCTCATGCATGACGGAGGCCCACACTTAGCTCAATACCACTGTCTGAGAAAGACAGTCCACCAGACCTGGGTTCAAACTGTATTAGTATTCTTTCTAATACTTAAGCTTGACTGGATTGAGGTTTGACAAGGGCAATAGAGACAATGGAATAGTGCCAACAGTGAAACCGCTTCTATCTGACACCTCAAGCCAGGTTGACTCAACCAAACAAATTAAAACTATTAGGAAGAAAAAAAATACTTTGTGAACCCATGCCTGACTGAGACAGTTGACACAGTCTGCAGACAGACAGATGGACATGTTGTTCATTCCAGAGACACCTTGCAAAGCGACTTTCCCTTCCCGGGTGAGGGTTCCAAAGGTAACAGCCAAGTCCATAGACATGAATATGCTTTAGTGAACCTGATAACTCAATGACCTCAACACACAGACACCCACACTACTCTACACAATACCTATCCTACACAGACACCCACACTACTCAACACAATAACTAATCTACACACAGATACCCACACTACTACACGATAACTATTCTACACACAGACATCCACACAATAACTTATCTACACACAGACATCCACACTACTACACAATAATTACTCAACGACCACAGACATCGACACTACTACACAATATCTATTCTACAACCACAGACATCCACACTACTACACAATAACTATTCTACACACAGACATCCACACTACTAGACAAAAACTATTCTACACACAGACATCCACACTAGTACACATCATAACTATTCTACACACAGACATCCACACTACTACACATCATAACTTATCTGCACACAGACATCCACACTAGTACACATCATAACTATTCTACACACAGACATCCACACTACTAGACATCATAACTTATCTACACACAGACATCCACACTAGTACACATCATAACTATTCTACACACAGACATCCACACTACTACACATCATAACTATTCTACACACAGACATCCACACTAGTACACATCATAACTATTCTACACACAGACATCCACACTACTAGACATCATAACTTCTCTACACACAGACATCCACACTAGTACACATCATAACTATTCTACACACAGACATCCACACTACTACACATCATAACTATTCTACACACAGACATCCACACTAGTACACATCATAACTATTCTACACACAGACATCCACACTACTACACATCATAACTTATCTACACACAGACATCCACACTACTAGACATCATAACTTATCTACACACAGACATCCACACTAGTACACATCATAACTATTCTACACACAGACACCCACACTACTACACATCATAACTATTCTACACACAGACACCCACACTACTAGACATCATAACTATTCTACACACAGACATCCACACTACTACACATCATAACTATTCTACACACAGACATCCACACTACTACACATCATAACTTATCTACACACAGACATCCACACTAGTACACATCATAACTATTCTACACACAGACATCCACACTACTACACATCATAACTTATCTACACACAGACATCCACACTACTAGACATCATAACTATTCTACACACAGACATCCACACTACTACACATCATAACTATTCTACACACAGACATCCACACTACTACACATCATAACTTATCTACACACAGACATCCACACTAGTACACATCATAACTATTCTACACACAGACATCCACACTAGTACACATCATAACTATTCTACACAGACATCCACACTAGTACACATCATAACTATTCTACAGCAGAAGAAAGTGACAGTAAACAACTTTCAGTTTTTCAAGAAATGATTATTCTAAATTGAAAACAGTGATAGAACGCTGCAGTCTTCCTGTCAGCTACTGTAAACTCTCACCCTATTAGACAGAAAAATCTAACAGAACATTTCATCCTAACATCTGCAGAACAACAAAAAACACAGTCGACAGGCTTTGATAAGACGAAAATACACAACTTTGTTCCACTATAAATGAGCTCCACAAATAAAAAGGTCCTTTTTACAATCCTGTCAAAACTTACCTTCAACAAACACCTCATCCACTACACTTAAGTCATTTAAGCAAATGAACCAAAAAAACGTGTCACGTTTCTTATTAACCTAAAAATAAATATATTTCTTATTAACCTCTCGTTAATTGATTTGCATTGAAGGCTTGTGTAAACCTCGGGTGCCAATACTCATTATCTTATCAGAGAGGGAAACGACAGCTAAGCGGAACTACAAAGAAGTGTGTGTGGTGCTGTGTAAAAATCTGAACAGGCTCAAGCCTGGCCTGACCCTCCCAGAGCCAGGAATCACATCAGACCAAACAAATCAAGGACAGATGTGACTGCTGATCTCTCTCTGCGGTGCCATGACTTCAGCTAGGAGATATAACCATCCACTGAAGAAATACCAGACACCCTAGACCTACAGCACCATTCTTTCCACTGACAGTACTACAGACTTATTGGTGATGTACAGACAAAGCAAAAGGGTAGGCTATACACACTAGAGGTCGACCGATTAATCGGAATGGACGATTAATTAGGGCCGATTTCAAGTTTTCATAACAATCGGTACTCGGCATTTTTGGACACCGATCATGGCCGATTACATTGCACTCCACGAGGAGACTGCGTGGCAGGCTGACTACCTGTTATGCAAGTGCAGCAAGGAGCCAAGGTAAGTTGCTAGCTGGCATTAAACTTATCTTATAAAAAACAATAAATCTTAACATAATCACCAGTTAACTACACATGGTTGATGATATTACTAGTTCATCTAGCTTGTCCTACGTTGCATATAATCGATGCGGTGCCTGTTAATTTATCATTGAATCACAGCCTACTTCGCCAAACAGGTGTATTAACAAGCGCATTCGCGAAAAAAAGCACTGTCGTTGGACCAGTGTACCTAACCATAAACATCAACGCCTTTCTTAAAATCAATACACAAGTATATATTTTTAAACCTGCATATTTAGTTAATATTGCCTGCTAACATGAATTTATTTTAACTAGGGAAATTGTGTCACTTCTCTTATGTTCTGTTCAACAGAGTCAGGGTGTATGCAGCAGTTTGGGTCGCCTGACTCGTTGCGAACTGTGTGAAGACCATTTCTTCCTAACAAAGACAGCCAACTTCAACAAATGGGGGATGATTTAACAAAAGCGCATTTGCGAAAAAAGCCCAATCGTTGCACGAATGTACCTAACCATAAGCATCAATGCCTTTCTTAAAATCAATACACAGAAGTATATATTTTTAAACCTGCATATTTAGTTAAAAGAAATTCATGTTAGCAGGCAATATTAAGCTAGGGAAATTGTGTCACTTCTCTTGCGTTCATTGCACGCAGAGTCAGGGTATATGCAACAGTTTGGGCCGCCTGGCTCGTTGCGAACTAATTTGCCAGAATTTTACGTAATTATGACATAACATTGAAGGTTGTGCAATGTAACAGCAATATTTAGACTTATGGATGCCACCCGTTAGATAAAATTCGGAACGGTTACGTATTTCACTGAAAAAATAAACGTTTTGTTTTCGAAATGATAGTTTCCGGATTTGACCATATTAATGAACTAAGGCTCGTATTTCTGTGTGTTATTATATTATAATTAAGTATATGATTTGATAGAGCAGTCTGACTGAGCGGTGGTAGGCAGCAGCAGGCTCGTAAGCATTCATTCAAACAGCACTTTCCTGCGTAGGCCAGCAGCTCTTCGCTGTGCTTCAAGCATTGCGCTGTTTATGACTTCAAGCCTATCAACTCCCGAGATTAGGCTGGCAATACTAAAGTACCTATTAGAACATCCAATAGTCAAAGGTATATGAAATACAAATGGTATAGAGAGAAATAGTCCTATAGTAACTACACCCCAAAACTTCTTACCTGGGAATATTGAAGACTCATGTTAAAAGGAACCACCAACTTTCATATGTTCTCATGTTCTGAGCAAGGAACTTAAACGTTAGCTTTCTAACAATGCACATATTACACTATTACTTTCTTCTCCAACACTTTGTTTTTGCATTATTTGTTAAACCAAATTGAACATGTTTCATTATTTAGTTGAGACTAAATTGATTTTATTGATGTATTATATTAAGTTAAAATAAAAGTGTTCATTGTTCATTCAGTATTGTTGTAATTGTCATTATTACAAATACATATATACAAATAGGGTGATTAATCGGTATCAGCTTTATTTTGGTACTTCAATAATCGGTAGCGGTATCGGCGTTGAAAAATCATAATCGGTCGACCTCTAATACACATGGTGGGACTTGCACACATATTATGACCCACTGATGTAGTGTTGGTCCTGTATGTCATCCACCAAGGATCACATAAGAAATAACTGTTCTACAATGCTTTCATGTGTTATCCTCTGGGGTTTTGCTGAGGTACCTACGTGAGGACGTAGTTGACACTGACGATACAGTGGGGTCTGGAGGAACGGCTGTTGTGTACGATGGTGGCATAGCTCTGAACCCAAACCCAGCCACCCTGCTTAGCCAGGAACCTATAGTACTTAGTGGTAACTTGGCCTTTCACCAGCACTGGACAGAGAGAGAGAGACAGAGAGCGAGAGACAGACAGTCACAGAGAGAGAGAGAGAGAGAGAGAGAGAGAGAGAGAGAGAGACAGAGACAAAGAGAGGGATACACGGAGACAAATAGAGGGGGAGAGAGAGAGTTAGAGAGAAACTGAAATTCTTGTTTATATCATCGTTCCAAAAATGATGAAGCATTAATTAGTGGTCATCTACAGTTGAAGTCGGAAGTTTACATACACCTTAGCCAAAAACATTTAGCATTGCCTTTAAATTGTTTAACTTGGGTCAAACGTTTCGGGTAGCCTTCCACAAGCTTCCCACAATAAGTTGGGTGAATTTTGGCCCATTCCTCCTGACAGAGCTGGTGTAACTGAGTCAGGTTTGTAGGCCTCCTTGCTCACCCACACTTTTTCAGTTCTGCCCACACATTTTCTGCAGGATTGAGGTCAGGGCTTTGTGATGGCCACTCCAATACCTTGACTTGGTTGTCCTTAAGCCATTTTGCCACAATTTTGGAAGTTTGCTTGGGGTCATTGTCCATTTGGAAGACCCATTTCTGACCAGGCTTTAACTTCCTGACTGAATATATCCACATAAATTTCCTGCCTCATGATGCCATCTATTTTGTGAAGTGCACCAGTCCCTCCAACAGCAAAGCATCCCCACAACATGATGCTGCCACCCCCGTGCTTCATGGTTGGGATGGTGTTCTTTGGCTTACAAGCCTCCCTCTTTTTCCTCCAAACATAACGATGGTCATTATGGCCAAACAGTTCTATTTCTGTTTCACCAGACCAGAGGACATTTCTCCAAAAAGTACGATCTTTGTCCCCATGTGCAGTTGCAAACCATAGTCTGGCTTTTTTATGGTGGTTTTGGAGCAGTGGCTTCTTCCTTGCTGAGCAGCCTTTCAGGTTATGTCGATATAGGACTCGTTTTACTGTGGATATAGATACTTTTGTACCTGTTTCCTCCAGCATCTTCACAAGGTCCTTTGCTGTTGTTCTGGGATTGATATGCACTTTTCGCACCAAAGTACGTTCATCTCTAGGAGACAGAACGCGTCTCCTTCCTGAGTGGTATGACGGCTGTGTGGTCCTAAGGTGTTTATACTTGCCTACTATTGTTTGTACAGATGAACGTGGTACCTTCAGGCATTTGGAAATTGCTCCCAAGGATGAACCAGACTTGTGGAGGTGTACAATTTTTTTTCTGAGGTCTTGGCTGATTTCTTTTCATTTTCCCATGATGTCAAGCAAAGAGGCACTGAGTTTGAAGGTAGGCCTTAAAATACATCCACAGGTACCCTACCCTATCCACACCGTCACATGGCCTATATGGAGAATAATTTGGCTACTAGTAATGCAACGATTGATTTATACAGACTAGTTACATTTTAGGTTTTGATGTAATTATACCATGTGGGTGTTGGGAAGGTTGCCTCAAACGATGTCAATTAGCCTATCAGAAGCTTCTAAAGCCATGGCATAATTTTCTGGAATTTTTCAAGCTGTTTAAAGGCAGAGTCAACTTACTGAATGTAAACTTCTGACCCACTGGAATTGTGATACAGTGAATGATAAGTGAAATAATCTGTCTGTAAACAATTGTTGGAAAATTACTTGTGTCATGCACAAAGTAGATGTCCTAAACTTCCGACTTCAACTGTATAACATAATTGGATGATAAGATAGTAGTGCAACATCAAATCAATTCAAAGTTTATTTGTCACGTGCGCCGAATACAACAGGTGTAGACCTTACAGTGAAATGCTTACTTACAGGCTCTAACCAATAGTGCAAAAAAAGGTGTGTGTGTGTGTGTGTGTGTGTGTGTGTAGGTAAGTAAAGAAATAAAACTACAGTAAAAAGACATTTGAAATTAACAGTAGCAAGGCTATATACAGACACCGGTTAGTCAGGCTTATTGAGGTAGTATGTACATGTAGGTATGGTTAAAGTGACTATGCATATATGATGAACAGAGAGTAGCAGTAGCGTAAAAGAGGGGTTGGCAGGTGGTGGGTGGCGGGACACAATGCAGATAGCCTGGTTAGCCAATGTGCGGGAGCACTGGTTGGTCGGGCCAATTGAGGTAGTATGTACATGAATGTATAGTTAAAGTGACTATGCATATATGATAAACAGAGAGTAGCAGCAGCATAAAAAGAGGGGTTGGGGGGGGCACACAATGCAAATAGTCCGGGTAACCATTTGGTTACCTGTTCAGGAGTCTTATGGCTTGGGGGTAAAAACCGTTGAGAAGCCTTTTTGTCCTAGACTTGGCACTCCGGTACCGCTTGCCATGCGGTAGTAGAGAGAACAGTCTATGACTGGGGTGGCTGGGGTCTTTGACAATTTTTAGGGCCTTCCTCTGACACCGCCTGGTGTAGAGGTCCTGGATGGCAGCTTAGCCCCAGTGATGTACTGGGCTGTACGCACTACCCTCTGAAGTGCCTTGCGGTCGGAGGCCGAGCAATTGCCGTGCCAGTCAGTGATGCAACCGGTCAGGACGCTCTCAATGTTGCAGCTGTAGAACCTTTTGAGGATCTCAGGACCCATGCCAAATCTTTTTAGTTTCCTGAGGGTGAATAGGCTTTGTCTTGCCCTCTTTTTATTTTACCTTTATTTAACCAGGTAGGCAAGTTGAGAACAAGTTCTCATTTACAATTGTGACCTGGCCAAGATAAAGCAAAGCAGTTCGACACATACAACAACACAGAGTTACACATAGAGTAAAACAAACATACAGTCAATAATACAGTAGAAAAATAAGTCTATATACAATGTGAGCAAATGAGGTTAGATAAGGGAGGTAAAGGCAAAAAGGCCATGGTGGCAAAGTAAATACAATATATCAAGTAAAACACTGGAATGGTAGATTTGTAGTGGAAGAAAGTACAAAGTATTAATAGAAATAATGGGGTGCAAAGGAGCAAAATAAATAAATAAATACAGTAGGGGAAGCGGTAGTTGTTTGGTCTAAATTATAGATGGGCTATGTACAGGTGCAGTGATCCGTGAGCTGCTCTGATAGCTGGTACTTAAAGCTAGTGAGGGAGATAAGTGTTTCCAGTTGCAGAGATTTTTGTAGTTTGTTCCAGTCATTGGCAGCAGAGAACTGGAAGGAGAGACGGCCAAAGGAGGAATTGGCTTTGGGGGTGACCAGAGAGATATACCTGCTGGAGCGCGTGCTACAGGTGGGCTCTGCTATGGTGACCAGTGAGCCGAGATAAGGGGGAACTTTACCTAGCAGGGTCTTGTAGATGACCTGGAGCCAGTGGGTTTGGCGACGAGTATGAAGCGAGGGCCAGCCAACGAGAGCGTACAGATCGCAGTGGTGGGTAGTATATGGGGCTTTGGTGACAAAACGGATGGCACTGTGATAGTGTAACGTTCGGCGTCAGGTAACGAGGAAGCGGACCAAAACGCAGCTGGGAGCGAACACATGTTTATTCTTTTACACCGAAATAATCACGTACAAAACAAAGAAAGTACCGATACGTTAGCTGCTCAAAATCAAAGAGACAACACCCCACAAACAGCGTGGGGAAAACAGCACTTAAATGTGATCCCAATCAGAGACAATTAGCGACAGCTGTCTCTGATTGGGAATCGACAGAACCCAACCTAGAATTTCCCACCTAGAGCCTACACAAGGCTAAAACGTAAACAAAACACAAACCAAGGAAAAATACCTAACATGACACACCCTGACCCAATATCCCCGTGTTCACCTGGTCAGGGCGTGACAGAACCCCCCCCCCAACGGTGCGTACTCCCGGCGCACCAAACTTAAGTCTTATGGGGGGGACCCGGGTGGGCGCCTCACCCTCGGTGGAGGCTCTGGCCCCGGGCGTGTTCTCTCCCCCGCCTTCACCTTAACCCTACCCCTCTGGCCCGGACTGGACCACTGTGGAGCGGCATGCTCAGGCTCCGGATCGGAGCCGTCGACCGGAACAGGATTGGGCACCGGTGGACCGGACACGGGCCGTGCCGGACTGTGGACACGCACCGTGGGCTTGGTGCGGGGAACAGGAACGGGCCGGACAGGACTGTGGACACGCACCGTGGGCTTGGTGCGGGGAACAGGGACGGGCCGGACAGGACTGTGGACACGCACCGTGGGCTTGGTGCGGGGAACAGGTATGGGCCGGACAGGACTGGGGACACGCACCACTGACTTGGTGCGGGGAGCAGGGACGGGCCGGACAGGACTGTGGACACGCACTGTGGGCTTGGTGCGGGGAACAGGTATGGGCCGGACAGGACTGGGGACACGCACCACTGACTTGGTGCGGGGAGCAGGGACGGGCCGGACAGGACTGTGGACACGCACCACTAACCTGGTGCGGGGAGCAGGGACGGGCTGGGCCGGAGGGCAGTCTGGCAGCTCGGGACAGTCTGGGCAGTCTGGCAGTTCAGCGCAGTCTGACCACTCCGGCAGTTCAGGGCAGTCTGGCCACTCCGGCAGTTCAGGGCAGTCTGGCCACTCCGGCAGTTCAGGGCAGTCTGGCCACTCCGGCAGTTCAGGGCACTCTGGCCACTCCGGCAGTTCAGCGCAGTCTGGCCACTCCGGCAGTTCAGCGCAGTCTGGCCACTCCGGCAGTTCAGCGCAGTCTGGCCACTCCGGCAGTTCAGCGCAGTCTGACCACTCCGGCAGTTCAGCGCAGTCTGGCCACTCCGGCAGTTCAGCGCAGTCTGACCACTCCGGCGACTGTTGACTGGCGGGCAGCTCCGACGACTGTTGACTGGCGGGCAGCTCCGACGACTGTTGACTGACGGGCAGCTCCGACGACTGTTGACTGGCGGGCAGCTCCGACGACTGTTGACTGGCGGGCAGCTCCGACGACTGTTGACTGGCGGGCAGCTCCGACGACTGTTGACTGGCGAGACCCACCGGAGGCCTAGTCCTGGGAGGTGGCACAGGACGGACCAGGATGGGAAGACCCACTGGAGGCCTGGTCCGAGGAGGAGGCACAGGATAAACCGGGCTGTGGGGGAGCACTGGAGTTCTGGTACGGACACTCCTTACCCACACTCCAGGCTGAATGTCCACTTTGGCCCGGCACGGGCGGAGAGCAGGCATTGGGCGAACTGGACCCTCCCAGCGCTCTGGAGACACAGTGCGCAACGCCGGCGCAGGATAACCTGGACCGAGGAGGCGCACCGGAGACCAGACGCGCTGAGCTGGCACCATCCGCCCTGGCTCGATGCCTGCACTCGCATAGCACTTGCAGGGGGCTGGTATGTAGCGCACCGGGCTTTGAACGCGCACTGGGGACACCGTGCGCTCCACAGCATAACACGGTGTCTTACCAGAGCCACGCTGCTTCCGGTAAGCACGGGGAGTTAGCTTAGGTCTACCACCTGACTCCGCCAATCTCCCCGTGTGCCCCCCCCCAAAAAAATTGTGGGGCTGCCTCCCGTGTCCGTTGCGCTCCCTCTCCTCATACCAGCGCCTCTCAGCTCTCGCCGCCTCGATCTCCCACTGCGGGCGGCGATAATCCCCAGCTTGAGCCCATGGTCCTTTCCCATCCAGGATTTCCTCCCAAGTCCATGACTCCAGATAGCCTTTCTCCTGGTGCCTCTCCTTGTGCTGCTCCTTGTCCTTGCCAGCCCTCCTCCGCTGCTTGGTCCGTTGTTGGTGGGGTGTTCTGTAACGTTCGGCGTCAGGTAACGAGGAAGCGGACCAAAACGCAGCTGGGAGCGAACACATGTTTATTCTTTTACACCGAAATAAACACGTACAAAACAAAGAAAGTACCGATACGTTAGCTGCTCAAAATCAAAGAGACAACACCCCACAAACAGCGTGGGGAAAACAGCACTTAAATGTGATCCCAATCAGAGACAATTAGCGACAGCTGTCTCTGATTGGGAATCGACAGAACCCAACCTAGAATTTCCCACCTAGAGCCTACACAAGGCTAAAACGTAAACAAAACACAAACAAAGGAAAAATACCTAACATGACACACCCTGACCCAATATCCCCGAGTTCACCTGGTCAGGGCGTGACAGATAGACTGCATCCAGTTTATTGAGTAGAGTATTGGAGGCTATTTTGTAAATGACATCGCCGAAGTCGAGGATCGGTAGGATGGTCAGTTTTACGAGGCTATGTTTGGCAGCATGAGTGAAGCATGCTTTGTTGCGAAATAGGAAGCCAATTCTAGATTTAACTTTGGATTGGAGATGTTTGATGTGAGTCTGGAAGGAGAGCTTACAGTCTAACCAGACACCTAGGTATTTGTAGTTGTCCACATATTCTAAGTAAGAACCGTCCAGAGTAGTGATGCTGGGCGGGCGGGCAGGTATGGGCAGCGATCGGTTGAAGAGCATGCATTTAGTTTTACTAGTATTTAAGAGCAGTTGATGGCCACGGAAGGAGAGTTGTATGGCATTGAAGCTCGTCTGGAGGGTTGTTAACACAGTGTCCAAAGACGGGCCAGAAGTATACAGAGTGGTGTCGTCTGCGTAGAGGTGGATCAGAGACTCACCAGCAGCAAGAGCAACATCATTGACGTATACAGAGAAAAGAGTTGGCCCAAGAATTGAAGCCTGTGGCACCCCCATAGAGACTACCAGAGGCCCGGACAACAGGCCATCTGATTTGACACATTGAACTGTATCAGAGAAGTAGTTGGTGAACCAGGTGAGGCAATCATTTGAGAAACCAAGACTATTGAGTCTTCCGATGAGGATGTGGTGATTAACATTGTCGAAAGCCTTGGCCAGGTTGATGAATACGGCAGCACAGTATTGTTTCTTATCGATGGCGGTTACAATATCGTTTAGGACCTTGAGCATTGCTGAGGTGCACCCATGACCAGCTCTGAAACCAGACTGCATAGCGGAGAAGGTGCGGTGGGATTCGAAATGGTCGGTAATCTGTTTGTTGACTTGGCTTTCGAAGACCTTAGAAAGGCAGGGTAGGATAGATATAGGTCTGTAGCAGTTTGGGTCAAGAGTGTCCCCTCCTTTGAAGAGGGGGATGACAGCAGCTGCATTACAATCTTTTGGAATCTCAGACGACACGAAAGAGAGGTTGAACAGGCTAGTAATAGGGGTTGCAACAATTTCGGCAGATAATTTTAGAAAGAAAGGGTCCAGATTGTCTAGCCCGGCTGATTTGTAGGGGTCCAGATTTTGCAGCTCTTTCAGAACATCAGCTGACTGGATTTGGGAGAAGGAGGAATGGGGAAGGCTTGGGTGAGTAGCTGTGGGGGGTGCAGTGCTGTTGACTGTGGTAGGGGTAGCCAGGTGGAAAGCATGGCCAGCCGTAGAAAAATGCTTATTGAAATTCTCAATTATAGTGGATTTATCGGAGGTGACAGAGTTTCCTATCCTCAGTGCAGTGGGTAGCTGGGAGGAGGTGTTCTTATTCTCCATGGACTTTACAGTGTCCCAGAACTTTTTTGAGTTTGTGTTGCAGGAAGCAAATTTCTGCTTGAAAAAGCTAGCCTTGGCTTTTCTAACTGCCTGTGTATATTGGTTTCTAACTTCCCTGAAAAGTTGAATATCATGGGGGCTGTTCGATGCTAATGCAGAACGCCACAGGATGTTTTTGTGTTGGTTAAGGGCAGTCAGGTCTGGAGAGAACCAAGGGCTATATCTGTTCTTGGTTCTAAATTTCTTGAATGGGGCATGCTTATTTAAGATGGTGAGGAAGGCATTTTAAAAAAAATAACCAGGCATCCTCTACTGACGGAATGAGGTCAATATCCTTCCAGGATACCCGGGCCAGGTCAATTAGAAAGGCTTGCTCGCTGAAATGTTTCAGGGAGCGTTTGACAGTGATGAGTGGAGGTCGTTTGACCGCTGACCCATTACGGATACAGGCAATGAGGCAGTGATCGCTGAGATCTTGGTTGAAAACAGCAGCGGTGTATTTAGAGGGCAAGTTGGTTAGGATGATATCTATGAGGGTGCCAGTGTTCAAGGCTTTGGGGTGGTACCAGGTAGGTTCATTGATAATTTGTGTGAGATTGAGGGCATCAAGCTTAGATTGTAGGATGGCTGGGGTGTTAAGCATGTCCCAGTTTAGGTCACCTAGCAGCACGAGCTCTGAAGATAGATGGGCGGCAATCAGTTTACATATGGTGTCCAGAGCACAGCTGGGGGCAGAGGGTGGTCTATAGCAGGCGACAACGGTGAGAGACTTGTTTTTAGAGAGATGGATTTTTAAAAGCAGAAGTTCAAATTGTTTGGGTACAGACCTGGATAGTAGGACAGAACTCTGCAGGCTATCTCTGCAGTAGATTGCAACACCGCCCCCTTTGGACGTTCTATCTTGTCTGAATATGTTGTAGTGAGGGATGAAGATTTCAGAGTTTTTGGTGGACTTCCTAAGACAGGATTCAGACACGGCTCGGACATCCAGGTTGGCAGAGTGTGCTAAAGCAGTGAATAAAACAAACTTAGGGAGAAGGCTTCTAATGTTAACATGCATGAAACCAAGGCTGTTACGGTTAGAAGTCATCAAAAGAGAGTGCCTAGGGAATAGGAGTGGAGCTAGGCACTGCAGGGCCTGGATTCACCTCTACATCACCAGAGGAACAGAGGAGTAGGATAAGGGTATGGCTAAAAGCAATGAGAATTGGTCATCTATGACGCCCAGAGTAGAGAGTAAAAGGAGCAGGTTTCTGGGGGCGATAAAATAGCTTCAAGGTATAATGTACAGACAAAGGTATGGTAGGATGTGAATACAGTGGAGGTAAACCTAGACATTGAGTGATGATGAGAGAGATATTGTCTCTAGAAACATCATTGAAACCAGAAGATGTCATAGCATGTGTGGGTGGTGGAACTGAAAGGTTGAATAAGGTATAATGAGCAGGGCTAGAGGCTCTACAGTGAAATAAGCCAATAAACACTAACCAGAACAGCAATGGACAAGGCATATTGACATTAAGGAGAGGCATGCTTAGCCAAGTGATCATAAGGGTCCCGTGGGATTCAGACAGCTAGCCGGGCCATAGGTAGAAAGCTGGCAGAAGATGGAGGGAGACCTGTTTTTAGCCACCTCGTACGTTTCCGTCAGTAGATTAGTGGGGTTCCGTGTGGCAAAAATAGCTATAGTGTCCCAAGAAAATTGTCCGATAGTCCTATTCAGATAGCAGCCGATAAGACAGCTAACGATTAGCGGGCCGCAGATAGGTGTTCAGGTTACGTCGCGACGGAGGGGCCAGTTGGATAACTCCCTCGGGCAGATAACGTCGGTAGTCCAGTCGTGAAGGCCCGATGGGGCTCCGCATCGGCAGTAACACGGGTCCGGATAGGTGATTGTAGCCCAGGAGTGGCTAATGGAACTCTTCAGCTGGCTAGCTCTGGAATAATTGATGTTAGCTCCGGGACCGACGTTAGCCAATAGTCACTCGGGTAGCAGCTAGCTAGCTGCAAGATCCAGGTGTAAATGTCCAGAGCCTGTGGTAGAAATCTGGGGATATGGAGAGAAAATAGGACCGGTATGCTCTGGTCTGAGTCTCGCTGTACAAAACTGGCGATAGCTTTTCAAGCTAAGGGATAGCTGATGACCGCCAACCGTGGCTAGCTGAACTCCAACGTTAGCCAGTGAACTGGCCAGCCTCTGGCTAACCTCTGGCTAGCTTCTGTTGTGGATTTCAGATTTGAGGTAAATAATACTTTTTTTCTTTTTTTCTCCTTCTTTTTATTTTGAAATTGGTGAGGTGGGTTGCAGGAGAGTGTTTTGAGGTTGAGTTTTTAGAAAAAAATATATAAAAAGATATGCGAAGAAAATATGTAAATATATATATACATGGGACATGACAAGACGAAGGACAAAGACGTTTACGCCATCTGGGATGATAATGTTCATGACTGTCTTGGTGTGCTTGTACCATTCTAGTTTGTTTTTGATGTGGACACCAAGGAACTTGAAGCTCTCAACCTGCTCCACTACAGCCCCGTCGATGAGAATTGGGGCGTGCTCAGTGCTCCTTTTCCTGTAGTCCACAATCATCTCCTTAGTCTTGGTTACATTGAGGGATAGGTTGTTATTCTGGCACCACCCGGCCAGGTCTCTGACCTCCTCCCTATAGGCTGTCTCGTCATTGTCGGTGATCAGGCCTACCACTGTTGTGTCGTCTGCAAACTTAATGATGGTGTTGGAGTCGTGCCTGGCCATGCAGTCGTGGGTGAACAGGGAGTACAGGAGGCAGCCTTGTGTATGTTGACCTGTTTAAGGGTCTTACTCACGTCGGCTAGGGAGAGCGTGATCACATAGTCATCCGGCACAGCTGATGTTCTCATGCATGCCTTAGTGTTGCTTGCCTCGAAGCAAGCAAGGAAGTGATTTAGCTCGTCTGGTAGGCTCGTGTCACTGGGCAGCTCGCGGCTGTGCTTCCCTTTGTAGTCTGTAATAGTTTGCAAGCCCTGCCACATCTGACGAGCGTCGGAGCCGGTGTAGTATGATTCAATCTTAGCCCTGTATTGACGCTTTGCCTGTTTGATGGTTCGTCGTAGGGCATAGTGGCATTTCTTGTAAGCTTCTGGGTTAGAGTCCCACACCTTGAAAGCGGCAGCTCTACCCTTTAGCTCAGTGCGAATGTTGCCTGTAATCCATGGCTTCTGGTTGGGGTATGTAAGGACAGTCACTGTGGGGACGACATCCTCGATGCACTTATTGATAAAGCCAGTGACTAATGTGGTGTATTCCTCAATGTCATCGGAAGAATCCCAGAACATGTTCCAGTCTGTGATAGCAAAACAGTCCTGTAGTTTAGCATCTGCTTCATCTGACCATTTTTTTATAGACCGAGTCACTGGTGCTTCCTGCTTTAATTTTTGCTTGTAAGCAGGAATCAGGAGGATAGAATTGTGGTCGGATTTGCCAAATGGAGGGCGAGGGAGAGCTTTGTACGCGTCTCTGTGTGTCGAGTACAGGTGATCTACAATTTATTTCCATCTGGTTGCACATTTAACATGTTGATAGAGATTTAGTAGAACTGATTTAAGTTTCCCTGCATTAAATTCTCCGGCCACTAGGAGCGCCATCTCTGGGTGAGCGTTTTCCTGTTTGCTTATTTCCTTATACAGCTGACTGAGCGCGGTCTTAGTGCCAGCATCTGTTTGTGGTGGTAAATAAACAGCCACTAAAAGTATAGCTGAGAACTCTCTAGGCAAGTAGTGTGGCCTGCAATTTATCACAATATACTCTATTTCAGGCGAGCAAAATCTAGAGACTTCCTTAGATTTTGTGCACCAGCTGTTGTTTACAAATATGCACAGACCGCCCCCCTTTGTCTTACCGAAGTGTGCTGTTCTATCCTGCCTGTGCAGCGTATATCCTGCTAGCTGAATATCCATGTCGTCATTCAGCCACGATTCCGTGAAACATAGGATATTACAGTTTTTGATGTCCCGTTGGTAGGATATTTGTGATCGTACCTTGTCTAATTTATTGTCCAATGATTGCACGTTGGCGAGTAATATTGACGGTAACGGCAGCTTTCCTACTCGCCTTCTGCAGGTCCTGACGAGGCATCCGGCTCTTCGTCCTCTGTACCTGCGTCGCTTCCTCTTGAGAATAACTGGGATGTCGGCCCTGCCGGGTGTTTGGAGAATATCAGGTGAGTCTTGCTTGTTGTTGAAAAAATCTTTGTCTGATCCGAGGTAGTGATCAGCTGTCCTGATATCCAGAAGCTCTTTTTTGCCGTAAGATACGGTTGCAGAAACATTATGTACAAAAGAAGTTACAAATAATGCGAAAAACCACACATAATAGCACAATTGGTTAGGCGCCCGTAAAACTGCTGCCATTTCTTCTGGCACTATTTGTGTGAGAGGATGGATGTTGTTCTAAGTAGAACAGGTTATTGCAATTACTCTGTCATATACACAAAATATATTAGAACTGATAAGACATAATTAAAAAATATTATATTTTATTTGTCAGATAATATTTTCGACTCGGGTGACGTGAAACTATAATATCAATCAGATAGTTCATAAAGCAATTTATAAATGGAAAAAAAGGCACTTTGTTTCATGTGATGTAAAGCAATTATTAAAGTACAATTACAGTGCATTCGGAAAGTATTCAGATCCTTTGACTTTTTTCACATTTTGTTACGTTATATCCTCGTTTTAAAATGTATTAAATAAAATAAAAATCACAATACCCCATAATGACAAAGCGAAAACAGGTTTTTAGAAATACCTTATTTATATAAGTAATCAGACCATTTGCTATGAGACTCAAAATTGAGCTGAGGTGCATCCTGTTTGCATTGATCATCCTTGAGATGTTTCTACAACTTGATTGGAGTCCACTTGTGGTAAATTCAACTGATTTGACATGATTTGGAAAGGCACACACCTGTCTATATAAGGTCCCACAGTTGACAGTGCATGTCACAGCAAAAACCAAGCCATGAGGTCAAAATAACTGTCCACAGAGCTCCGAGACAGGATTGTGTCGAGGCACCAAAAAATGTCTGCAGCATTGAAGGTCCCCAAGAACACAGTGGCCTCCATCATTCTTAAATAGAAGAAGTTTGTAACCACCAAACTGAGCAATCAGGGGAGAAGGGCCTTAGTCAGGGAGGTGACTAAGAACCCGATTGTCACTCTGATAGAGCTCCAGAGTTCCTCTGTGGAGATAGGAGATCCTTCCAGAAGGGCAACCATCTCTGCAGCACTCCACCAATCCGGCCTTTATGGTAGAGTGGCCAGACGGAAGCCACTCCTCAGTAAAAGGCACATGACAGCCCACTTTGGCAAAAGGCACCTAAAGACTCTCAGACCATGAGAAACAAGATTCTCTGGTCTGACGAAACCAAGATTGAACTTTTTGGCCTGAATGCCAAGCGTCATGTCTGGAGGAAACCTGGCACCATCCCTAAGGTGAAGCACGGTGGTGGCAGCATCATGCTGTGGGGATGTTTTTCAGTGGCAGGGACTAGGAGACTAGTCAAGATTGAGGGAAAGATGAACGGAGCAAAGTACAGCGAGATCCTTGATAAAAACCTGCTCCAGAGCTCTTAGGACCTCAGACTGGGGTGAAGGTTCACCTTCCAACAGGACAACGACCCTAAGCACACAGCCAAGACAACACAGAAGTGGCTTCGGGACAAGTCTCTGAATGTCCTTGAGTGGCCCAGCCAGAACCAAGACTTGAACCCGATCCAACATCTCTGGAGAGACCTGAAAATAGCTGTGATAGCAACGCTCCCCATCCAACCTGACAGAGCTTGAGATGTACTGCAGAGAAGAATTGGGGAAACTCCCAAATACAGGTGCGCCAAGCTTGTAGCGTCATACTCAAGAAGACTCAACGCTGCAATCACGCTTCAACAAAGTACTGAGTAAAGTGTCTAAATATTTACGTAAATATGATATCAGTTTTTATTTTTAATACATTTGCAAAAGTGTCTAAAAAACATTTTTTTTGCTTTGTCATTATGGGGTATTGCGTGTAGTTACATGAGGGGGGGGATGATTTAATCCATTTTAGAATAAGGCTGTAACGTAACAAAATGTGGAAATATTGAAGGGGTCTGAATAGTTTCCGAATGCACTGTAAGTACATTAGATATCTGTATAACATTCAGCACAGACAGTGGTGTTAGTTATGCCTTTTGTAATACTATTGCCGCTACACTGTTAATATATCACAGATAGAAAATTCTAGTGCTGAGGACTGGGAGATAGTAACTGTAGGAGAGCAAAACAAACCTAACTCACACAAGTGGTGTGCACATCTCAGGTGGAAGGAGTCACAGCTATGGACATGGTGATAGAGGGTCTTCTCTATAAGATCCTGGGGCTCATAGCCTGTCAGCTCAGCTACCCTGGGACACACAATATTAAATACACTCAGAATTACAGATACATATGCATACAGAACGTACCCAATTTCCACATCTTCCTCATTATTTCAGATGTGTATGACTACTCATGCATCTATGTAGCGTTTATGAAGACGTTATGAATGCTCTACAAAGCCGTTAGAAGATGTTTCAAGTGGAACCTTAAGTATTTGGGACCACTAAGCGTCTCCTGTGTGTGAGGGGTGTTAAATGCTGTATTTACCTGGAGTCGAGGAAAATGAGCTTCATATCCAGGCTGGCTCTGAACATGAACATGTTGCTGTGTAGTTTGATTTCAGTGACAGCGCTAGGCGGTAGAGAGTGGCCCACCGCCACCAAGCCCACGTTCTGATAGCAGCCATCAAATGGAGACATGTCCAGGCTGTACTGACGGATCTTTAGGTACCCGCTGCAGTGGATCACCTGACAGAATTGTACACACAAATATGCATGAAGGCCTACAATATATAAGAATACACATATGGAAATATGTATTCAACCAGTTTAGAGGTATTGCATGAGATTTCTGTAATTATGGACTGCATGGGAACGGAGAGTTTCTAGCAGGGCTAAAACTACAGTTTGATGGATTTTTCAAAAACCAACTGCAGTTTGCCAGAGAAGTTAAAAATATAGGCTTCAATTATAAAGACCATGTGCCAACTATCAACAATTCAGTCACAACATCAATACAAACTGGAATGACTGACTATATAATCTAACAACTCTAGCAACAAAGGCTTACCTTATATCCACCACATGTCAGACCAGCATTTCTTTTCGCGAGGACGCATTTCATTCTCAAGAAGAACGAACGTTCCATTTCATATTCTTCAAAGACAGAGAGAAAACGCAATCAAAGACGACCATATAATGTAAATACCACGACACATGATTCAGTGCTCATTCAGTCACCATAGCACACACAGGCTACCATACCTTGGACAAAGTGCGAGTGGCAGGGTTGGTGAGCTGTCAGCACGGCTGTCATTTCGTCGTGGTCAGCGGGGTGGATGTACTCGTAAATACTATTTCCGGTCAGCTCTACCTGTTAAAATACACGTTTAGTCATTGTTTTCAAGAAACGTAAAACATAGGACTATAGGCCATGTCGACTGTAGCACAAAGCACAAGGATCGATTTAAATCGAATGCAAAATAAAGCAATCAATTTAATCTAAATAAAGACGGATTGTGTAGCAGCCTACCTGTGATAAGCCCAAATGGACCGATGCTGTTTCAGATATGTACATTACTTTCCCGTCAGGAGCAACCACAAAAATGAACCCGTCCAACGTCTGAAAAATAAATGTAATGTATATATTAATTAGGTCCAATGTGGACAAAATGTGCGTAGATCTTTGCCTAGCTAGGCCTACATATTAATGCTACTATACAGGTTATTAGATCATTTAAGTTCTCAAATTAATAATCAATCAATCTGTTGTCAATACAAAATAAGGAAAATATCGGAGACGTATATGACGGCATCGTAGCATTGTGTTTTTTTATCGGTTGACTGTATCAAAAAAGTTGTTACCAATTAGCATAATAATAATAACATTTTGTTCAATGTATCCAAATTAATTATCTTGAAATTATGAATTAGCTTGTTTGAAATTATCAATAGAAACACACTAATAATGTCTGCATACTTATTAATATCATTATTATAGTCTAGAACTTCGACTATACTGTAACTACTAGGCCATGGTACTTTTGCTGTGTTGCATTTAGTGTTGTTACGATCATGTAGGAACGAACCCTTGTTAACTAGAGACTCCTGGAGGAGAGAAGAGAGGCGCGTGACTATGAATGCGTTGAAGATATTTCCAGATTTATATCCACAAGAATGAGAGCAGCAGGAGGGAGATGTTGTGAGGAAGAAAATCACTCTCCCTTTAAAATATGGATTTGGCGACAACTGCTGCTGTCACGTGGGATTATGATGATAATAATAATGATAATAATAATAATACAATAAAAAATAAGTCATCTGTACAGAATTTACAATAATAAAAACACGTTTACCATTCGACATTTTTTTTACATTTCTATTATATTCCAAAGATAAAAATGGCGTTCATAATTCAAATAAGTCTGCACCTGTAGGATATGTGATCCCACCTGTAACAGATGTGATCCCAGCTCCCGCCCAACATTATCCAGAGATCTGGTCCGACTCACGTGGCCCCAGGACTCTCCCAGACCTGCAACACACATGGGAAAATAAGTGAATATCAGTTTGTACTTTAGAATGAATGTACATAAGTTATAATAAAAGCGACATAATAATACTCATCATCATAATATCCAAACATGACAATAATAATCTTACATAGGCCTAATATCCTTATAGAGAGGATGCCTTCGAGATGCATTATTCATTTTCGACGTAATTGTGTAAATATAATAATATGTCTATCAGCGTTAAAATCAATGATTTTAGTGTGAATAATAATATTCATATTCACACTTGAAATAAATATAATGTTAGGGTCTATATTTAAAAACCTAATATTCTTCGTTCAGTTGAGCACACCTGATTTCACAGCGATAAGTGGACTGTAAACAGGTTGGCAAGAAATTGGCGTGCAAATCTCCTCCAACAACAAAAACGTTTCGCATTTTAATATTAACCAAAAATGCACTTCACGTTTACACAACTGAAACAAACAAATTACTCCTTAACCACAACTCAAATATGCAGCCTGTTCACTACAGGAGCTGGACCATTCAGCATCATATGGAAAATAATATATTATTCAATAGACAATGATTTAATCTAAATCTCTTAACCTTTAGAATTTCATATCATTCTAATGAATTACTATCACCGATAGGCCTATAGGCCTACTGGCAATAACGTAACATGTGGAAGCTTGTAGTGGGGGGGGGGGGGGGACTATAATTATACTAGGGCCGTTTTTTGTGTGTCAATACGTCACGTTTTAAGCTAATTACAAGTAAGCAGGGCCATAGGTGGGTTTCCACTAGGTACCAAAGCCACAAAGTCAAAATTGGCTATATTGTAAAAATGTATTTAAAAAAAATACATTAGCTTTTTTTGGCTTAATTTAAGGTTAGGGTTAGGCATAAGGTTAGAAGTGTGGTTAAGATAAGGGTTAGATTTAAAATCACATTTAAAAAAATGTATAATTGTACAAATAGGCTGTGGTAACTAGTGATGACCCCATATATGGGACTGTCTGTTCCTCTCCGCGCCATGGTAATCTGTGTGGGAGCTCGAGCTGGGGCCTTTAGGTTCTCGCACTTGACCTACCGCAGGGAATTAGGCTCTCTTCGACATCAACGCGCGCTTAAGATAATCACTAAATTGGGCATTACATTCAGAAATAGGATCTAAAGATACTCCTGCGACATGAGTGAACAAAAGTAGGACCTACATTTCAAACAAAAGAGGTGTTAGTGACGACTCAAAGATTAGTCTGTGGAGCCCTGTCCTGAAAGAGTGTTCAATTGCTCGCATGCAGGGTAAGAAAATTGTTTTCGTCTCCTATAAAATTGCAGTTGAAAAAGCTCCCAGTTTCTCTGAGCTCAATCTGTTATTTTGCTCACGTGCGCGTCTACAACAGATTTAGATCATTATTTACATGGGCCTCAGCTCTTAGAAGAAGCACAATATGTTTTGTAGGTCTACACACACATTTATCGTGTCCCATTAATTGTTCAGGTTTCAACAAGGTATATGAATATAAAAAGCTAAAAATCCTTCCAAGAAATGGGCTAGGCCTATTAATGTCCTATATTGGAATTATGATTTTAATATAGCCTTTTTGCGTCAGCAACGCCTGATAAGCCAGACACATAGTTTGCTGTTATGGTTATTTAATGTCATTTTGTTGAACCAAATAAAATGTGAGGTGGCCCAAATACGCAATGTATGTCTGTTTGTGTTTTCGATTAATCTAACAGCGGGGGAAGACTTCAGAAAAACAAACGCACCAACACGTCTCTCCCGCTCTCTGATGTGACTTGTAATTCAACTCGGTGGGACAACATGAGGTGAAGCAAATGTTATTGACCGCTCGCTGTCAATAACGGCCATAAAACCCTCTCACCTCTATACATTTTTATATAATATTTTACTGGCGAATACTCGGAACATTTTCTTTGCAATAAACGCTGTCACTTTCCGGGCCTAATTCGACGTTGTGTTATGTGTTTCGAGGCGATATGTTTTGCACTCCTCGCAGCAGTGTGTGTTTGGACAGCCCTTTAAAACAGCAGAGGCTATTTAATGAGGAACGCACATGGCTCGCAATACGGATCGTAAAACGCATCAGTGACAGGACCCTCCTAAACTGAGTATACAGAATATTCCCCCATACAGCCACTATCCCCTCCTTCCTGTGAGACTGTAGCTTCAATTATTCATCCGTTTATTTTACCATATGCTTGTGTTGGGAAACGACCGCATGCTTTGTTTCCTTATCAAGTGTGGAAACGGTGAGCTGTAGCCTATTAAAATCATGGAACGGTGATAAAAAACGAATCAAGCATAGTCCTGTCATAATTTCCTCATCATTCCATTCACCCAGACAAACTGTGACTGAAATGAGCTTCTAACACTAGATAGACTATTTCTGGTTTACATTTTTTTCTCCTCTCCTCTTTTATCAATATTAAAGAGTAGGCGGGCCTATCTACAACGGGCTTAAATTGATAACCTATGATAGCCTTTAGCCTACACTGTAACGGAAAACTGACATTTTAGGTATTATCAACAGTAAAAATCAAAAAACGTATCTTTGGAGCGCCAAAAACCTTTTAACCACTAGTGGGTGCATGGTAGGCCTATTGTTGCTTCTGGCTCATTAACATATTTTGAGGCGTGCCTTGTAAGAGGCTGTATTTGTTGCACCCTTGAATTCTTTATCAATTTAACTTCTATGGTTATCATGGCTCATTGATTTAAAATGTATAGGGGACAGATTTTGGGGATTTTAACTAGATGTAATCGAAAGTAGGGTGCTTTGGAGAAAGGATTGTTGACATATATTTGACATTTGTATCTTAAAGCATGATTGAGAAATAATGAATTGAAGTTGGAATATTTCTGACATTTTCGTCTTAGCCAGGCCTCCTTTAAGACTCCATAATGTTTCATCTGTAGGTGCTACAAAGCAAAGATTGGTGTCATATGAAGCTTTACTGTTTGCTCTGTGATATCAGCTATATATTTTTTATAAAAATGTATGACAAATGTATTAATATTGAAAAATATAAACATGAACATTGAAAATATAGGCTACCATTTTGGATTTGGCTAATTTCTCTATATAATCTACAGACTATCAAAGTTCCAGAGTGGGATCTCTGCTACTTTTAGAGTAATTTGTAAGTATTATCAATGAGGGAATGTGAAAATGGATTCAAAATGGTCGCCCTCTGCTGGTGATTTGCAGGATGTGTAATGATGCAAGTAAAAAGAGGGCTTTGATTGGCTACATTGCCTGCTTTGTCAATTTCTCTGTATAAAATGGTCCATAAATGTAAAACTAGCAGAGATCCCACTCTGGGACTTTGATATGCCTGTAGAGTAGGTAGATCTGTACTATGTTAAACCATAGGCCTATATTGACAACAAATAACCAAATCACATTTTTAAAATGGTCATAAATTAATGTAATAAAATTGTTATTGAAATCAAAATACTACTAATATCACAGAGCAAGTGGCAAAGCTTCATATGAAACCAATTGCTGCTTTGTAGCACCTATAGATTAAACATTATAGAGTCTTAAAGGAGGCCTGGGTAAATCGAAAATGTCACAAATATTCGAAATTCAAGTCTGTATTCCTCAATTATGCTTTAATATACAAATGTCAAATATATGTCAACAATTCTTCCTCCGAAGGACCCTTCTATGGATTCAATTTCGTGAAAATCCCCCAATCATGGTATTTTTTTGTTTTTAGTTCGTGAGGAATCCCCCAATTTGAAGTAGGTGTATAGTGTTAGACAGATATGTGGACCTTGGACAACTCAGTAAAACACTGATGAAGATCAAATTAACTGTAGACGAGATATGACACTTGTCACAATGTCAAAACAACCAATCGCGTGTGCTTATGGAATTTGTCAATTAGAATTTAGATGAAATATGTTCAGTAGGCCTATTACGTGCAGTGTTCCCCTTCTTATGCATTAACATTATTGATATGATAATATCTACGGGTACGCCCAAGACGCCTGTGCATGCGATGAATCGTTGATCACCTGCAACGTCATACATAGGTTAGGCCTATAGGCCTAAAAACAACATTCGACACAGGGGGAATCGATTTTAAGCAAAATCCACAATCCATATACTCTCGTGCGTTTTTTGGTTTGTTGTGTGTCTTAACAGCCTGAGCTTGAGAAGTCATTCTTGAGAAGTCATTCTTGAGAAGTCGCTTCTCTTCTTTGCCTCAGTGTTACAAGGCCCCCATATGTTCGTAAGGATCAGACCGCTAGTCGCTCGGGTGACGCTAATTGGCGCGGCTCTGTAGCGGTCACGCAGAACAGGGGCCCGTTGAGACCGCGGGGAGAAGGTGGCAAATGACGGATAATCGTCTTCCAGGGGCATCATGGTCGCCTGACTCTGAAAGGGGACTACACGTGTAGAAATGTAAAAAGACACGCACAGTGTATTCTTCACAGACAAAGAGGTGTGTACAACGGTCAGTTATCCATGTATGCGCACACACTACTTATTTCACAGTACATTGTGTGCATAAAGTTGCCATCTTTAGGCTACTTAGGCATGAATCAAGTTTGTTTTGGAAAAACATGATGGTAGATTTTGATAGAATAAATTCCAATGAATTGTATTTTTAGTCCTAGTTATTTAATAATATTGCCACAATTTCATGGCCATAATTCGAAAGGCCTACAAAAGTTATCTTAAGTCCGTATGGCATTTTGACTATCTCCCTGATTGCTTATATTTGACAATATATAACCAACTAAAATATAGAACTATTCCATATATCAGTATGGGAAATAAGATAGGTAAATAAAAATATTCCCTTCACATTCAACAGTGCCGAGATTATTGAATGGAATTTAATTGGGCCTAACAAGTTATGTTATGCAACATACAGCTTAATTTAGATGCATGTAGGCCTACACATCTCCCATACGTAAACACAATCATTACTGTAGTCTTATTGATTCCCCAATGATTCGTGTAAATGAGGAGAAGTGGCTGCACAGGCATTTTGCAGAATGAGAGCAGAATAAAAACGTTAATAACATGACATGATTCATCATTATAAGACATCATTATAATATAACAACTTACACATGCATATCAGCGAATATATGAGGCAAAAAAGTCATTTGATAATATGTGGCAACATTTGGAATAAATTTTTGGAATTATTAGCCTTGCATAAGAACATGAATATCTAGCATCAAAATAAAAACAAAAAGCATAACTGTAACACAAATATAATTTTAAATACACCAATAACACTTATGATAACATCAATATAAACGTTGGTTTTTATAATAGCCTAATAATAATCATCATAATATAACATAACATTTAATGTAATAGTATCATAACCTTACCTTCAGGAAAAACAATTCTCATTTTCAAGTAACTTGTTGTGAGTCGAATAATTGAAGCTTTATCAAGCTGAGACGTGATGGCAGAAGGTAAAGGCAATAGTTTGGCCAGCTCATAGAATTCACTATTTTCCTTTTCCCGTCGAGTCCGGGCAGCATTTTTCGATTTTTCTTTCATTTTCAAATAATTCTATTTTCTTCGACCTTGGCGTGAATTCACCAAACAATAAAAATCAGTCAATATACAGATCTCAATTCTAGATCATTTTACTGCTTTGACATCCATGTATTCTGTTTTACGCGCTGGCTCTTCCAATGCACGAGCTGTATTTCTCCGGCGCGGATACCTTGTGTGGTGCGTCAAGATAACACCGTAGCTGCTCGGTTCTCCTTCCTGACTAAATCCAGAAATAAAATATGAACATTCCCATGTTACTTCCAGGATAGATTACGCTGGCGAAGAAGGATCTGAGTATCCTGTATATTATGAGGAGTAATCGGCCATAGCTCCAGATTCATTGTACATGACATCCACTTGGGCCCAACATCTCTGTGAGGAGGTCAGGTCCTTCACACCGTTGCCGAAGACATCATGTCCCTCTGAAAATAATTATAATATGCGAGAATACATTAACACTTTGAACCTAATATTGTTCAAATAGACATAGGCCTACTGATGTAAAATGGTAATTTGCACACGTTCAATTGCACCAGAGAGGCCTTGTAAAATGTGAACATCACACTTGTGGTGACCATTGATTGCAATGTGCATTACGGTTGGTGCGTAATGCGTTAAACTTTAGTAATTAGCGTTAAACTTTAGTAATTAGCGTTAAACTTTAGTAATTAGCCTAGAGACAGAGTGCCAATACGCACACTCTCATTTTATTCGTCTATAATGACTGTATCTTCGTTTCAAGGCAGTGTCAGATACAGTATTGGAAACATGCTAGATTATCAACCTACCTCGGAGCACGGATTACAACCAAACCCAACTTTTCTTTCCCAGAAATCTGCAGCAATGTTACCTCTTCTCACTTCTATTCTCATGTCCTAGTTTCCCCGAAAATCCTCAGTAGAACTTCAACTACGACAGCAGAGACACACTAGACTTCCCTCATCTCTGCTTTAGGGATGTGAGTGTATCAAAAATCATTTACAAACCCTCCTCTGTTTTTAACTCTATCTCCCTATTTCTCCCGTAGAATCTGAGAACAGCCCACCCCCGCGTTTCTACCAGCCAGCCTGTCCCTCATTGGGCAGTAAGTAGTCTGGTCCATTTCCCTATTGGGCATTATTATTATAAACGTGTCGGTGCTCGATGTGAATCCGGGATTTGCTCGTATAGAGCCTCACCTCTAGCCTTGTTGAAATCATCCTGGGGACACTATAGAGAGCCATACGGCTCATGTTATTCGTTTATTAGGTAGGCTGATCTATAATTTTTTTAGCGATACATTGTTTTAGATACTTGTTTTAATGCTGTGTGACCCAAGTTTAGCATATAGGGCTAGTCGTTTAACGTTATCTTCTGATTCCCCAGATTAAAAATAAAGCTTTCATATTTGATAGGCCTGATAAGGAAATATAGGCTAGGTTTAGGGCTATGGAGGAATAAAATAGTAGGTTAATAACCAAAAAGTATAAACACGGTTATGGTAAAATTTCAAAATGTCAAATGGTTCAAAAATGTAGGTATGCAAAATGTTTTTCAAATGTAATAACTTGGGGATAGCAGGTTAGATGACCATGCACTATAGATGGTCTTTAATTCCATAACATAACCTGAGGTATGTTGATAGACCAGTGCCACAACGCATTTAGTCCGCGGATCTTATTCAATTGCCCGATGCAGTTGACAAACTGCCAAACGAGATGGCAGATATGGATCTAGGGCATATAGGGTACATTTTACGCAATACAGATTAATTATGTACGTTAGTGATATTGAATAAAATTGCAAAAGTTGCAATATTGAAGTGATTCTTTGTTGAAAATAAAGGCCTATATAATCTAGGCCTATAAAACGGGAAAAGATAGGCCTAGATTATATATCGACGGGACATTTTTCACGCCATTTCGATACCTAGTGATTTTCGTATGAGGTTAGGTGAGTATTTTCGCTTACCCCTAACCCTAACCCTTTTCCTAACCTCAGTCTCCTTACCTGCTACAAAAAGTCACTTCAGTATCAAAGTGGCGTGAAAAGAGTGTTTCCCCACATGTCGACCTTTCCATTTAATTTCCGATAAAACAGACAATTGCAGAAAATAAAATCGCTTATGACTAACGGCAAAATATATAATTATAGCCCCAGCAGTTAATATACAAAATAAGAATTAGGTAATGCATTGTAACCCAGGGTTAAACAACTAAGCCTATGCGAAATCAATTTGGAACGTAATGGGCCGTTTTCTTTTCTCTGATGTGGACACCATATTGGGATACGTTAACGGAAAGACAAGTGTGCCCATGCACTCTCTCCTACCCCATGCACACTCTTCTCGTATTTCTCTCATCATGTTTTGTGTTCGATTTCTTTCACTTCGACACGGCCCCCCGGATGATAGGATATCGCCTGCGGCGCGCGAGGAAGAAAAAGAGCCCGGGATCCGGTGCATGCACCGAATAGTTGACGCCAGTTTAACCTTAAAAAAAATACTACTAATTAGACTGCACATATCTGTGGAAAAGAGAATAGAAAATACTCGAGCTTATTAAGTCCCCAGGATGGACTCAAAATGATGCCACATAGTAAAACATCTACCTAGGCTACCTCCACTGGGTAGACATTATTAGCCTAACATGACGAAATTCACAGCAACATGTCCCCTGTCATTGATGGTCTTAATCGACAGTAATGTGGCATGCTTCAAGTTAGACGTTTCTTCTAAATGGCAACACACAGAGATAGCCTACATTTCAAGAGAGTCAAAGCCGGGGTTCTACTAAGATAACATGACTCTGACTAACATAACTAAACATAACATGTTTTAAGATGGTCATACTAAGGATCATTTAGCTTTGGTTTGGAATTTTAGGGCCCCTTTAGGTAGGCCTATAACAAAAGTATTTACTTACTTGATGAAACATTGATTTTGGCCTTACTGCCATTAGCTTATAGAAAAGCATTGAACAACAGATTCATACATGAAAAAAAACGATTATCAAAAAGTTAATCAAAATCATGTTTATTTTAAAGTGTCTGTCCTATATAGGATAGATTAAAGATCAGGAAATATATTTATTTTAAACATTTTGGGCACTAAACTACTTAGATCAATTTGGTACTGGGCTACCTTCAGATGAGTCTTGTGAGGCTTGTAGGTGTCCAAGAGCAAAACATGTATTTGTTCATGATAGCCTCACCTTTCTATAGAGGGGTCATATTAGTGTGTAGCCCAGACTGATAATACAGACGAAAGTTGGCAGATCAGTGGTAAGACTTCAGATGTGTCCCATGAAGTGACACTTGTGGGGGATAGTAGAGAAAAACGGAGAACAAATTAATTTGTAGACCAAACCGTTCGGATGATAGAGATGTCTTTGTGAGATGTCTCCTGATCTGACAAACACAGCTGTAGCTCGACCACCTTCCACCACAGATGTGGAAGGCTGCCATTGGCAGATGCAGTAGATTGAGACGCAGCCCATGCAAAAATATCAGATTTAAACAGATATCTCTAGCTAGCTTAAATGGGGATTTTTTTCATTATGCTAATTAATTAGATTAGACTCCATAGTTTTTAACTAGAAAATGTGGATGATCACATTAGGCACTACTAGGCTAATATCCATAACTAACCTTAATGCAGTAGTCTACACAACCAAACAACATACACCTATAATAAAATACCGGTCTAGCACTGAGGCCAGCACAGCCCACTATTTAGCTATATGGCCTGCTCAGATGAAAATCATCAAATTACATTGGAGTCCCTGTCACACTGTGGTTATAAAGTAACAATTATATTCATATTTAATTAAGCTCAAATATGGGATACCCTACATATAGACTAAAAAAAAGTAGCTTATGCTATTTTTTGCAGAGACATAGCAATGCATTCCCTATGTTTTAATTCCCATACAATAGGCCTATTAGCCTTCTGCAATTCTGGAGTGAAGAGGTGGAAATATGGTGACCGCGTGGTGAACCTGACCGCTACAGGAGAGGAGAGAGTCCAGCGCAGGGGTGTAAGTACAGATCTAAATCATGCTCACCACAAACACTACCAAATACTTGAAACTGTTTGACATGTTTATTTGACCCATGTCTGATTGACAGAGAGTTGTTCTTCAGGACCAAACGGTTTCCATATTCAGATGAAACCATAGCAAAGGAAAATGGCCCCAGTGACAGACTGTATACTACAGAAAGGACATGGTGGTGAAACCAGACAGACTGTCAGGAGAGAAAGTATTTGCACATGCAGTGTAGTTTGAGATGAAATGCTGTGCTTTTTATATAAGGAGGTTTATTGGTAATTATTTGCATGATATGTATTTTGCCATTGATAGTAAGTGTATATAACATAACAATATATAGGTCACTATCTCAAAGTTGAAAACCCCCCAAATCATTTCAAGACTTTTCAAACCAAACAAAAGTATTTTTCAAAAGTCATTATATTCAATCAGAGAATTTACATCTGCTTCAATTGATTGGACAATCCAAAAATCAGAACTAAGACGCAGCTGGATTTTGTCTCATAAGTTTGGTTCTAAAATATACTTGTCAGCTCTCCCAAGAAAATAAAGAAATAAAGTTACAACATACTAATCAATGAAACAATTTGAGACACCTTTACACATTTATCTCTATGTATTTTGGTTATGTTCTTCTGTTCCTTGTATGACTGTCTACAGCAGTTTGATCAGCTTCTATAGATTAATCTTACACAAAGAAAGAGGAGGAAGAAGGAAAGGAGGAGGCTATTCTGTGCTATACACTAAGGATTGTGGGGGGTGGGGGGCTGTACCTGTAGCCCCACAGCACTACAGGGAGCATGTTTCACACACCTGCACAGAATTCCAGTTCCACCCCGCCAGCCTAAATAAACTAAACTCTCTGGGAGCAGCTTTTCCCTGCTGGACACAGTGATGTTTTTCCTGCAGTTAACCACCACGCTGTGTGCTGCCCTCTCTTACTACTGTTATTCTTCATCTCAATAAAATGTCACCCCTCCCCCACCACTCCCGTCCCTAAATCAACTGAGTAAAACAAGCCACTGTTCCTCAGGTTTTACTTTCCTCACCACCCGTTCAAAGTTGGTGGATTTGGGGAGTTTTAGACAGTAGGCCAATGCCTGGAAATATAATTTACATAATATGACATACTGCAACAAAATAGGTATTCATTGTATTACACAATGTTGATGAGGTAACTTGACAGCGCTGTCTTTCATGAGTATTTCTATTGACTGACCGATCATTGTACAGCGTCCCATTAGGCCAAACAGTTTCTCATAGCCCATGACCCAGACCCTCCCTAGTTCCTTAACCCTGTATCCTCATTCCCTTCCTCCCTTTATATTAGGACCAGACAGGCACGGGACCCTTTAAGGCACATGTGTCAAACTCATTCCACAGAAGGCAGAGTGGCTGAGGGTTTTTCGCTCATCCCTTGTCCTTGATTGATAAGTTAAGGCCACTAATTAGTAAGGAACTCCCTTCACCTTGTTGTCAAGGTCTTAATTGAAATGTAAAAACCAAAAACCCGCAGACACTAGGCTCTCCATGGAATGTGCTTGACATCCCTGCTTTAAGGCTAACCTCCAGTCACACAATTACCACCATCACATCATCAGCGTAAACATACCGAACATTGGCGTCTAAAGACGCCCATGGCCATTGTCTTTTGTAATTTTTATATGCTCATTTCGGTCATTGTCATCATGTCACTCATGATGATGTCATGTTGACGTATCACTTGACGGATCACTTGACGGACATGCCTCCCATGGCCTCAGTGACTTCACTGTTGACCTGGGCAGCGATGCAGGCAGGGGTCACGTTGAGGTGGAGGTCATACTGCTGGTCCAGACCCAGGTAACTGTCACTCATCAAGTATAGCGTGTAGATACACCTGGAGGGAGAGGAGGGGGTTACCAGGGGAAGTAAGAGTTTGTGGTGGGATAAATATACATTTATCAAACTTTATTATAAAGCCCTTTCACACCGGCAGCTGTCCCAAAACGCCTAAAGTAACCGGGCTTAGACACCAAAGAAAAAACGTGTTGAACTTTGTCCAATTCTTTTTAACAATCCTGTACGTACTTTCCGGTTTTCTCGGGGGTGTAGAAGGCCAGGGAAATGGTGCTGCGGTGTCGGCAGTATCCGATGCGTTTGACGGCCAGTAGCTCTCTGCGCTCCACCTCTCCTAGAACCAGAAACCAGCCCTCATCCTTATTCTTGGGGAACCTGGGGGCCTGGGCCTTACTGTCCTGCTTCCTCTGGAAAACATGATGACAAATCAACTTATCAGCAGTCAACTAACATCAATAATGTGTGTGTGAGCTCCTTTATACATGTGTGAACATACCCTCTGCTGGCCGGTGTTGATGCGCCGCAGTGAGACTTGCAGGACATACTCCTGGTCAGCGTGGACGTCCAGCCAGCTTCTGTCGTCCCTGAGCTTCCCCCCGGCCGCAGGGAGGGGGCGCTCTGTCTGCTCCCCACACCCCTCCCACCAACCCTTCACACTCAGACGCACCTCCACCACCGGCAGATTGCTGAGGAACGACCAGGCCTGGAGGAGAGGAGGGGAGAGGCAGAGTAAGAGAGAAACAGAGAGGGGTGTGCAGAGAAATGAGAGAGGGAGAGAGAGACAAGGAAATGTGTCAGACCGGAGTGCAGAGAGAGAAAAGAGAAGGGAGAGAAACAAAGAGCCAGAGGTGAAGAGAGAGAGAGTCAGACTTAAGTGAGAGCCTTGTTTAAGATGGACATATCTATCTGGTAAGACTAGAGCGTTTGATGAAAGCTTGATTCATTCAAACATACATAATTCCCATGGTCTTAGGTGCCTCTTAAAGCTTTGTCATGGTGACTTTAACATCTCTGACTCAAATGGAGCACACAAATCCAAAAGGGGATAGAGAGCAAGAGAGGTAGAGGGAAGGTAGAGACAGAGAGAGTATGGATGATAGGTGTGTGAATGTGCGTGTCTGAGTATGTGTGTGTTTGAGTGTGTGTGTTTTCCTCCTGAAGACCCTGTCAGTGTCAGGGAGGGACTGGGATGGGAGAAGGAGAAAAGCCTCTCAGATTTACCCAACAAAAGCTATTTATGTAAGGATTACTGTCCCCTGGCGAATCAGACTGGGACGTTTCCACGCATCTAGTTATTTAATTAGCCAGGCCGCGATGCCATGGGGGGGACAGCGTTGAGGGGCTGGGAGGAGGGGGAGCGGGGACACTGATTGGGCAAGGCCGCTGGGCTGGCAGTGGTGCCTGGACGCTCTCATTACAGCTGCAATTAGCACTTAGATTGGTGCTGTAAACCCTCGCATTGGACCGTAATAGGAGATCCTGGAGGTACCTTGGACCACCGCGACAGACTGATGCTTCTCGCTGTGTGTGTGTGTGTTTGTGTGTCTGTGTGTGGGCTGACGTTGGTAGAGTGTGTGTATATGTTGTTTGGTAGTGCTCTGGTAGTGTATTTGTGAACGTTACATAAATAGAGAGATAAGGCCGACACCTTGGAGGTATTTCACATTATTTAATTGTGGTGGAGGACAATGGAGACTGGAGGGTTCATGGTGAAGCGTATGTACCCCTAGAAAGCCTCTGTTTCTATAGGAAAGTGACACTTTACACATCCAGTATCTGGATGTGTTCTATAACAGTGAGGTGAAGGAACGCAGAATGTTAGAAGGTTGTTACCTGGGAGATCTGATGGGGCTGAAGCTCCTCCCCCACAATGGCAGCAAAGGTGTGCTCCCGCCCCTCGCAGGTGGCAATCAGCTCAGGGAGCCCTTCTATTGGTCCGTGGAAACCCCTGGCTCCGCCCTTCCCTCCCTTGGAGCTCCACCTGCTGCGGGGAACATCAGGGGGCAGATCTAGTCATGTGATTTTAAATCCTAACCACACTTCCTGCTGTGTCGTCGCCACTGGAACCTCTGTCCTCTCTCATCCCTCTATCCCTTTCTCCTTACCATATTTATTGAGTTGGCACAAAATTATTCTTCACTGCAGGACGCAGTGTCTCAAATCCACATGGTATGTATGTAAAAATAATTAAGATTGGTTTGGACACTCACTCTTGAATTTCCTCTGTGTGTGTGTGTGCACGCGCGCAGAATGTAACTGATGCTGCTTGATGATAATAATGTTTCCAGAGTTTGATAGTGTCTGTGGATTATAAAATGGTCCATGCCATAGAGCGTTAATTAAGTTAATTAATTGAGTCCTAGCGCCATTCTCATCCTGTGTGTGTGTGTGTGTGTGTGTGGGGTCAGTAGAGTCATGTTGTTTACCTGAACAGGTAGAGGTGTTGCTGCTCTATGGTAGGTAGGGTCAGTATAGAGGAGTCATTGAGCCACCTGCCCTGAACGATCATCTGCACCAGGTTACAGATGCTGAGAGCAGTCACCAGCCAGCCCTCGTTGGCTGCTACGTCCAGCATGGCCTGTAGACAGACAGACAGACAGGAAATACTTTAGTTGAAAAATGGATACATTTATATGACTATATAAAATCCCCCACTGACATCAGTGTGAGATTTACTCACAATGAGTTATGTTACGATTGAGCCACTTTTGCACACTCAAATTCAGCATGTCTTTACACATTCATGCACATATGCTAAACAGCTACACAATAAATACACCCCTCAATTTCTCTAACACACTCTTCCCCCCTCCTTTTTTGCAGGTTGACATTTATCGGGATGAGTCTTGTTCTGGCGGCAGAACTGGGGCAAGCTGAAAAGTAAAAATTGGATATATTGCTTGTTGGTGTTCATTTAAGGTTAGGGTTAGGCATCAGGGTTAGCAGTGTAGTTAAAGTTAAGGTTAGGGTTAGGTTTAAAATCAGATTGTATTACTTTGTGGCTGTGCCAGCTAGTGACCTCTCTGCAGAGATCCCTCCAGAACAAGATGAAAAATGCTAACCTGCTCCCTCCCTCCCTCCCTCCCTCCCTCCCTCCCTCCCTCCCTCCCTCCCTCCCTCGTAAGGTTAGAGTTTGCCAAGCTCCGCTGTATTCTAACAAACTTAATTAATCAGAAAGTAATTCCCTGGCAGTAACTATGACTAAAGAGGACCTTGAGTGCACAGGCGAAGCCCCGGCAGAGTTAATCAAAATGCTAATGCAGTACAAATTAAAGTAGTACTGATTAACATTTCACAGAAGCTGAAGAAGCAAATGGATGGTGACAGAACTACGGCTGATGTCACTGGAGTCCCCGTTAGCTGGGCCATATTCATTAGGCACCAAACGGAAGAAAACGGACTGAAACTTCAGTCCAAAAAGAGACGCTTGATTTAATGTTCCGTTGCAAAACGTTTGGCTCTAATGAATACGATACCCTCGCCACATGAGGAAAAAGGCTCTGTTAGCCTGTGGACGAGCAATGGACAATCACTACCAGACACACACACAGTCAGCGCTTCGCAGATCATCCCCCCACACATACAAAGGCAGCAACTATGGGTTACAGAACCAGATCCTACAGGCAGACATGGACCAAATCTCTCCCAGGCATGGCCAATCACCAGCAGACCTGGGATCTGGTGGCCAGGGCACTTGGTGGGCAGGCCTGGTTGTTAGGAGCAATCCCTGATAAGGCTCATTTTTACAAGGAACTACAACTCATCTGCACACCTCAACAGCCTCCTGAGTGACAGGGCCTCCTGCCGTTCAGGATCCACATTGTGTGTGTATTCTAAGATTGTGTGCGTGTGTATTGTAACTATCAGCAGTAAGTGTGTGTGTGGTGGTTAGGTTAGTGGAAGACAGTGCAGTCTGTCTTGTTAAAGCCGTGCTGTCCCTGTGAGGTCCTTTGATCAAACATGACTGTCTTCCTCATCACACTCAACACTGTCATGCTAGGAAGCCAGAGATAGATACAGTATTTGTCTTTTAAAAAGGCAGAATATCCTGATCCATTATCACACTGAAATGGAAATAGTTTGAACACAAGACACCTCCAAGACACCTCCATGGCCCCTCCATGACCTCTCCATGACCCCTCCATGACATGTCTATGCCCAGGTCTCTAAAGTGCAACCATTTGGTGGCACATGCTGCTGGATATTCTGCTGTGCGATCTGACATTTTATTTTGGGAGCACCAGTGCAACCAGGAAAAATTAAATAAATCAGCCAGATAATAATGGTTGTAACGACATGCTTCACTGTGCAGTTGTTTCTGAGTGCCCTAGCGTAGATTCCTTCAATCCAAAGCATATTTGTTTAATGCAAAGTAAAGAATATTGAAGAATTTTCAAGTATGCATCAGTGATTTGTATGCCCGTGTGCACTATCCACCACTTCGTGTAACCCGTTATTTCTAAAGGCTTTCCATACAACTTTCCAAATTAAAGGTTAACTGCAAAGTAGACTTACCTGGAAGAATGATATGATATCTTGATGATTTGTATCAATCGAGTGGTCTTTTATTTTGCAAACTCTATTACACACGCAGTACACAAACCCCACCAGCCAAACACTTTGTCATTTAAATGACAAGTTTTTGTATCAACATTTTAGCTTTTGACAATAAACAAATGTCTTACAGGGTTAAATATTAGTTATATACCACAGCATGTGCCTCAAAAGCAGCTAGAATTCATATCGGCCCAATATGCTATATCTCAATTAAAAAATATATATATTTTGGTGCTTCAAGATTTTATGTTGTGCTCCTAACTTTTTTGAAGTTGCGAGCACCAGTGCTACCAATAAAAAACATTAATTTAGAGCCCTGTCTATATCTTCTCTATGTCATCCCTATGTCACCTCTATCCCTATGTCAACACTAAGCAGAAACTGCCTCTCTGTGTCTTTAGACAAGCCTTCCACTTCCCATATTGAATGAACAGGGAAGAGATTTCTTCCACCCAGAACATCTGAGTACTGGTGCTCTGACTGACTGACACGTGGAAATGTGCTCAGGGTCTGAATCCCAGGGCTGAGAGAGGATCCATTCTGGGATGTATGAAAGCAAGATGTTCTTTTTGATGGGAACAAAAGGACAAGAAAACAGAGGAAGTATTTCAGAGGTGCACTGTTCAGAAAGGAGCAGGGCGGTGGATGTACCCAGAGGGATGCAGTGTGTGGTACAGTACATAAACCTACATAGCAGATCTTGCACACACACAGTCAGCCACTAACCTGACAGATGCGTATGGCGTTGTCCAGCACGGTCTTGGTGTCGGTGCCGTAGTCGGAGCAGGGCAGCTGGGCGCGGCTGAAATGGGCCTGCAGCAGCAGGTGGGTCTTGGTGTGGGCGCTGTCGTAGCTGTGGGGGTTGACCTGCAGGGGGAGACGCTGAGCCAGCTCACTGTTCAGCTGGTCCTCGTTGTGCCTGACGGGCAGCTCCCCGTACTCTTCAGCATCCTGGAGAAAGGAGGGAGGGGGGAGTGGGAGGGAAGGGGGTGAGGGAGGAAGGGAGGGGGAAGAGAGAGTGGGATATAAAGAAAAAGAGAGAAGGAGAGAGATGGAAGTAAGCGAGGAGGAAGTCAGTTCCCTGCTGTGGTTCTGTGGTTAGATCCTTTGTTTCAGTCATCTCCGTTAAAACAGCTGCATCAGGATCACTGGCTCCCCTCACCCAAGAGAGCTGTCCCCCTAAAATATATTTAAGAGCAAAACCTCTCAGCGAATGAAGAAACCTTAAGTTACAACTGTCCAAACCTGATCATAAAATCCCATGAACAGCCAGCAACTACACAGCAATTTTCCACAATATAAAGTTTATTTTTTTAATACAATGTACAGTGGTGGTTCTCTTTCATATTGTTAGACTCTGTGCTAAACTGTGAATGGCCGATGTCGAACAGCCAAACACTCAGTCTAGGTTGAATGTCTAAATGTCTACTCACATCCCTATTCTTCACTCCTCATAGGATATGTATAGGATATATAAAACCATTGGGTCTAGTATAAAACCATTGGGTCTAGTATAAAACCATTGGGTCTAGTATAAAACCATTGGGTCTAGTATAAAACCATTGGGTCTAGTATAAAACCATTGGGTCTAGTATAAAACCATTGGGTCTAGTATAAAACCAGTGGGTCTAGTATAAAACCATTGGGTCTAGTATAAAACCATTGGGTCTAGTATAAAACCATTGGGTCTAGTATAAAACCATTGGGTCTAGTATAAAACCATTGGGTCTAGTATAAAACCATTGGGTCTAGTATAAAACCATTGGGTCTAGTATAAAACCATTGGGTCTAGTATAAAACCATTGGGTCTAGTATAAAACCATTGGGTCTAGTATAAAACCATTTGGTCTAGTATAAAACCATTTGGTCTAGTATAAAACCATTGGGTCTAGTATAAAACCATTTGGTCTAGTATAAAACCATTGGGTCTAGTATAAAACCATTTGGTCCAGTATAAAACCATTTGGTCTAATATAAAACCATTTGGTCTAGTATAAAACCATTTGGTCTAGTATAAAACCATGAAGCTCTATCAATCAGGCTGGGTTTAGTGCTGACGGGGTGTTCTGTGTTGAGGCTTGTTCGTAGGGTTTCAGGGGAGACAGATGCATGGACACGCATGGCTCTTTCTGTGTTACTCTAATTCACTGCAGTACGTTAAGTTTCCCCAACGCACTTCCATCAACAGAGGACCAGCGGAGACATTTGTCATTGGGCCTACCCTGCTCTGGACTGTTAAGCTAGCATCCATCAGCAGAGAGATGCAGTGTTAGAAAAAAGGGGGATTGAGAAACAGGGGGAACGATGAGGGGAAAAACAGGACTAAAATGATTGATATGGCAGTGGTTTAGTGTCTGCATGCAGATGTGCAGGGGATAAAGAAAATAGATCTTTATACAGAGATCATCACAACACACTAACTGCTAATTCCCCTACTCACTCCATCCAGCAATCCATCCCTGTCTCCCTCCCTTCATCTCTCCTGCACACTTTCTCTTTAGTGACATTTACAGACAGGGAGGGAGGGAAAGGAGAAGGTTGGAAAGGACAGGAGAGAAATAGAGAGGGAAAAGCAAGAGAGAAAGAGAAACATACATTTACACATACTCTTTCAGTGTGTGTGTGTGTATGGTAGGTCTCTTGTGAACTTTAAGAAGAGGAAATAGTAGAGCTTCAAAGGGGGGGGGGGATCTAGCTGGGGGAGTGGACAAGGGATGGGGGGGGGCTGGCTGGGGGCATTGTGGGAGCAAAAGAGGGGAAGCTAATGTCAAAATCTTTTCTGCATTTTCAACACATTTCTTTCCCGACAGTTCCTCTCTAATCTGTGATCCTTCACCCCTTCACGTCGAAATGTCTGGGTGAGAGCCAACATTGGGGGGGTCAGAGGGTTGAGGGGGCACGACGGGTTATTGGACACAGCTACGTGGTTTCACAGGAGAGGTGTGAAACCACTTTGTGTCCACTCCCCCAGCTAGATTCCCCCCCCCCCCCCCCCTTTGAAGCTCTACAATTACCAGCCACCAATCAACAGCCTCATAACAGACTAAAACAGGGAGTAGAGGGAGAGGATGAATAGGGAAAAAGAGGAAGAAAACCACATGGATGAGAACAAAGAGGGGTGTTAATGAGGCCCAGATAAAGAGGAGTAATGAGGGTGGTGATAAAGAGGTGTTAATTTGACAGAACTGAGATCCAGACCTCAATCATGGTCATCTACCTATCCTACTGTCCAGTAGTCTATCCCTCTCTCTTTCTCAATTTTTTATTTTACCTTTAGGCAAGTCAGTTAAGAACAAATTCTTATTTTCAATGACGGGTTAACTGCCTTGTTCAGGGGCAGAACGACAGATTTGTACCTTGTCAGCTCGGGGATTCGAACTTGCAACCTTTCGGTTACAAGTCCAACGCTCTAACCCCTAGGCTACGCTGCCGCCCCAATGTGAACACAATGGGAGAAGCACATGTAGAAGCACAGTAGTATGGTAAACAAATGACATCGGCCTGCACAACGCTCAATAGACTAGAAGAATAAACGACACACTCAAACATTTAGAAAAGGAAATGTAATTCAATGGCTGTAGTCCCACCCTGATGGAGTACAGTCTAGTACAGTACAGTCCAGATGGCCAGGACAGTCCAGATGGCCAGGACAGTCCAGATGGCCAGGACAGTCCAGATGCCCAGGACAGTCCAGATGCCCAGGACAGTCCAGATGCCCAGGACAGTCTATAGTAGAGGAGATTGATGCCCTGATGAAGACAATGTCATCATGTTCTGTGGTCATTCCCAGCAGTCAGTCAAACATACCGTGAGGACAGAGAGGATGTCCTGGATGGGCAGCTCAGCCCTCAGCCTCTCCTTGAACATCCTGACTGTCTGGTGCTTCAGGTAGTAGTAGGAGGAGATACGACCGTACGTCAGGGCCTCAATGGTGCAATCATCCTGGAGGGAGGGAGACCGTAGGAGAGGAGACAGAGGAAGAGAGGAGGGAAGACAGAGAGGAAACAGGGAGGAAGAGATGAAAGGATACAGGGAGGAAAAGAAGAGGAGACAGGGAGGAAGACGGAGAGGAGAGAAGACAAAGAGGGGCGAGAAGACAGGAGGGAAGACATGGTAAACTGTACCGATTCATGTTAAATCTATCAACACAAACCACAATGGTTCCCTCGGTATGTACCTGTGTGCCTTATATCTTCACACTGCCTTACTACCACAGGCACATTAACTCATATGAATACATGTGCACATACATGTCGTAGACACAAACACTCCCCTACCTCTCCTATCTCCATACAGTAGGAACACTCCAGGTCTCGGAGACTCCTCTCCACCAGGTTGGACAGGTACTTGTTGATGGTCTCGTGGCTGATGTCATCCAGGCTGTAGTAACTGGACAACACACAACAACCACGGTTAGACCTCATTACCACCACCAAAGCACCCCCAGACCATCACATTGCCTCCACCATGCTTGACAGATGGCGTCAAGCACTCCTCCAGTATCTTCATTTTTTCTTTAAAATGTATTTCTTTGTGATCCGAACACCTCAAACTTAGATGTCCATAACACATAACACTTCATAACGTCTGTCCATAACACTTTTTTATAATCTTCCTCTGTCCAGTGTCTGTGTTCATTTGCCCATCTTAATATTTTATTTTAATTGGCAAGTCTGAGATATGGCTTTTTCTTTGCAACTCTGCCTAGAAGGCCAGCATCCCGGAGTTGCCTCTTCACTGTTGACATTGAGACTGGTGTTTTGCGGGTACTATTTAATGAAGCTGCCAGTTGAGAACTTGTGAGGCTTCTGTTTCTCAAACTAGACACTCTAATGTACTTGTCCTCTTGCTCAGTTGTGCACCGGGGCCTCCCACTCCTCTTTCTATTCTGGTTAGAGCCAGTGTGTGCTGTTCTGTGAAGGGAATAGTACACAGTGTTGCACGAGATCTTCAGTTTCTTGGCAATTTCTCACATTGAAATGCCTTCATTTCTCAGAACAAGAATAGACTGGCGAGTTTCAGAAGATAGGTCTTTGTTTCTGGCCATTTTGAGCCTGTAATCGAACCCACAAATGCTGATGCTCCAGATACTCAACTAGTCTAAAGAAGGACAGTTTTCAGCTGTGCTAACATAATTGCAAAAGGATTTCCTAATGATCAATTAGCTTTTTAAATGATAAACTTTGATTAGCTAACACAACATTGGAACACAGGGGTGATGGTTTCTGATAATGGGCCTCTGTACGCCTATGTAGATATTCCATAAAAAATCTGCCGTTTCCAGCTACAATAGTCATTTACAACATTAACAATGTCTACACTATTTCTGATCAATTTGATGTTATTTTAATGTACCAATTTTTTTTGCTTTTCTTTAAAAACAAGGACATTTCTAAGTGACCCCAAACTTTTGAACGGTAGTGTACAGGTAACAGAAACTAGGAAGAGAGATTATATATAACATTTAGGAAACAGACAACACGTTTATAAAAGATCCTAGGCTATTTAATAGAGGAAATTGAAACATATCATTTTCATATCTAGTTCCCGACTATTACTCCCAAATCAAGTGACTTCTGATAGGTCCAAAACACCAC
This sequence comes from Salmo trutta, assembly GCF_901001165.1. NCBI lineage: Eukaryota > Metazoa > Chordata > Actinopteri > Salmoniformes > Salmonidae > Salmo > Salmo trutta. The sequence continues at coordinate 60,944,314 of NC_042959.1, forward strand.
ATTAGCAAGGAACATCCTTTAAAAGTCCCTCAAAAGGAGTCCATCTTTAAGGAAACAGCTGACACGTCAAACAATGCTTTTCTACCTCTCCCTTCTCTCTAATAAACCCTCTGTAGCCGCTGCAAAGTTATGCTAAAACAGATAAATACTATTTGACATGTTTAAGATGTGGCCAGTGGCAGTAATAACTCAGGGGTATTAAAGGAGTCTATGGGGAGTCTGTAATATATGTATGTTTTTACTGCTTATTGATTTACTCATAACCCTGCGCTGACCATAGTAACGACTCCATGCTCCCAACACTAACACAGATACACTTAATCTATACAGATAACATATATTATCAACACATGTCACAGCACACACACACACACACACACACACACACACACACACACACACACACACACACACACACACACACACACACACACACACACACACACACACACACACACACACACACACACACACACACTATATTCTCTAGCTAGCACATAAAAATCAATACACAGAATAAACGGAACACATCGATCAAAAGCCACTGCATCATAAGCATCAATAATACCACAGAATAGGCCTGTTTGTTTTCTCTGGGTTTGTTTTAGGGGTAAAACTGGGGTAACAGATAATTATTAAGACATTAGACAAACTGTAGGGCTAGAGGAGCCTTGCCCTTGGGCCATGCCAGCCCACAGCCTGGAACAAACAAAATATCCTCATCACAAAATGATTCCCAGGTTTTGGGCCATACAGTATTTGCTGAGCTAAGACAACGCACAGCCAAAATGGCTTCCATGCATAGCTCAGCGGCTCTAATGGATAAGAGCTACCACATGAGACATGGCCATAAGTGCACACAGCTATGTGCTTCATTAACTTCTAATGACAAATGACATTTGAGTGTGTGTGTGTTTGGATGTGTGTGTGTGTGTGTGTGTTTGGGGGTGGGCGTGTGTGTTTGGGTGTGTGTGTGTGTAGGTGTGTTTGGGTGTGTGTAGGTGTAGGTGTGTTTGGGTGTGTGTAGGTGTAGGTGTGTTTGGGTGTGTGTGTGTAGGTGTGTTTGGGTGTGTGTGTGTGTGTAGGTGTGTTTGGGTGTGTGTAGGTGTGTTTGTGTAGGTGTGTTTGGGTGTGTGTGTGTAAAGCTTTAAAGTTAGTGGTATGAAAGATGTGATGGTTATACAGCATGCAGAGGAGTTCAAGCTATTACAGGTCATCTGCAGAGGAGAGGAAATAGAGAAATAAAATGAGAACGAAACAGAGAGCGAGGGATAGAGGAGAGAACGAGCGTGTGCAAGAGAGATGGAGGATGAATACCAATGGCTCAGTTAACAGGTAGAAGGATGCTTAATGAAGGTAATTTGACAGTTGCCTCCATACTGATGTATAATAATGTATGTAAACATGGATCCACTCACTGACATAGCCCACTCCTCACATTACACTTGCATAAACAATCCTCCCATGATTATCATTCACAATCATCTGTTGTTCTGCTGAAAACCAGAGGAGGGGTGGGGCGGGGGGAGAAACAGAGCCCATTGGAAAATAATGCAGCGTAGAAAGGGAAACAGCAGTTGGGGAGCGGTGGCCATACTTAATGTGGGTTTAATGTTAAGTATGGACGTCATTATCATCACTCCACATGTCAACACAGCCCAGCAGCCAATGCGTTTATTGCTGACCACATTTCACAGCTCTTTACTGGGGTGTGAGAGAGTGTGTGTGTGTGAGAGAGAGTGTTATGGGCTGTCTGATTAAGTCATGTCCATTAGAATCATCACCATTAGACTCCTGATGCTGCACAAACACATTTATGGTGTGTGTGTGTGTGTGTGTGTAGCAGTGCTGGATACAAGCCTCCCCAGTCAATCATGTCTCCATGAGTAATGGCCGGTGACAAGGTGACCGTCTCCAGGGCTTGCAGGACAGATCAGATGGCCAATTGGCCATGTATAAAATACAGCTGTGACAATGTGCTGTTGGGTGGTACACATATCTAACCCATAAATCACCTGATATTACCGATACTAAACCAACTCTTTATCAAAAAAAATAGGACAGGCTGAAAGGATATGTAGAGCTTGAAGTATAACTGAATGGTGCGAAGAACTTTCATCTTTAAACCAAAGGTGTGTAATTACATAACACAATATATGTGTGTGTGTGTGTGTCTGTCTATGTATGTACAGTTGAATTCGGAAGTTTACATACACCTTAGCGAAATACATTTAAACTCAGTTTCACAATTCCTGGCATTTAGCCCTAGTAAAGATTCCCTGTCTTAGGTCAGTTAGGATCACCACTTTATTTAAAAAATGTGAAATGTCAGAATATTAGTAGAGAGAATGATTTATTTAAGCTTTTATTTCTTTCATCACATTCCAAGTGGGTCAGAAGTTTACATACACTCAATTAGTATTTGGTAGCATTGCCTTTAAATTGTTTAACTTGGGTCAAACGTTTCGGGTAGCCTTCCGCAAGCTTCCCACAATAAGTTGGGTGAATTTTGGTCCATTCCTCCAGACAGAGCTGGTGTAACTGAGTCAGGTTTGTAGGCCTCCTTGCTCGCACACGCTATTTCAGTTCTGCCCACACATTTTCTATAGGATTGAGGCCAGGGCTTTGTGATGGCCACTCCAATACCTGGACTTTGTTGTCCTTAAGCCATTTTGCCACAACTTTGAAAGTATGCTTGGGGTCATTGTTCATTTGGAAGACACATTTGCGACCAAGCTTTAACTCCTGACTGATGTCTTGAGATGTTGCTTCAATATATCCACATAATTGTCCTGCCTCATGATGCCATCTATTTTGGGAAGTGCACAAGTCCCTCCTGCAGCAAAGAACCCCCACAAAGAACCCCCCCCGTGCTTCACGGTTGGGATGGTGTTCTTCGGCTTACAAGCGTCCCCCTTTTCCGTCCAAACAGTTCTATTTTTGTTTCATCAGACCAGAGGACATTTCTCCAAAAAGTACCATCTTTGTCCCCATGTGCAGTTGCAAACCGTAGTCGTCCTTTTTTATGGCGGTTTTGGAGCAGTGGCTTCTTCCTTGCTGAGCCGCCTTTCAGGTTATGACGATATAGGACTCGTTTTACTGTGGATATAGATACTTTTGTACCTGTTTCCTCCAGCATCTTGACAAGGTCCTTTGCTGTTGTTCTGGGATTGATTTGCACTTTTCGCACCAAAGTATGTTCATCTCTAGGAGACAGAATGCATCTCCTTCCTGAGCGGTATGACAGCTGCGTGGTCCCATGGTGTTTTTACTTGCGTACTATTGTTTGTACAGATGAACGTGGTACCTTCAGGCACTTGGAAATTGCTCCCAAGGATGAACCAGACTTGTGTAGGTCTACGATTTTTTTTCTGAGGTCTTGGCTGATTTCTTTACATTTTCCCATGATGTCAAGCAAAGAGGCACTGAGTTTGAAGGTAGGCCTTGAAATACATCCACAGGTAACCGTCCTATTGACTCAAATTATGTCAATTAGCCTATCAGAAGCTTCTAAAGCCATGACATAATTTTCTGGAATTTTCCAAGCTGTTTAAAGGCAGAGTCAACTTAGTGTATGCAAACTTCTGACCCACTGGAATAGTGATACAGTGAATTATAAGTGAAATAATGTGTCTGTAAACAATTGGAAAAATTACTTCTGTCATGCACAAAGTAGATGTCCTAACCGAATTGACAAAACTATAGTTTGTTAACAATACATTTGTGGAGTGGTTGAAAAGCGAGTTTTAATGACTCCAACCTAGATGTATGTAAACTTCCGACTTCTACTGTATGTATGTATGGTCTGGGAAGCCTGGGTCAGGACTTAGCGGTAAATGTGGGCTGACAGCCGTGTCAATGCCAGCAGTCTGGAATGTTCTGGAATCCTCGTCCTCAACGCATAGCAGATGTCTCTGCAGCACACTGCTTCCTTCTACCCAGCCATCTATTAGAGGAGGATCAGTGTTTGTGTGTGTGAGAGACTGTGTATGTATGTATTGTATATGTATGTGTGTGTGTGCGTCCCTGCATGTGTGTACATGTGTTGTTGCAGGGAGACAGAGTGGCTGTAAATCATCTGTGTAATCACTAACTAAGGTTTGGTGGCTTTTAAGCTCTTAGTTATTCAGATAGACCAGAAACACCCTGTATAGAATATCAACTTATTTAGCATCTTAGTGAACTGCTAATTGGTATACTTAAAAGATCCCTCCAGATGAAGTTTGCATCACTATTACGACTTAATTCCTGTCCTAGTTCCACCCTCAACACCGACGTATGGCTCCTTATAAATATTGATTAATCAGGCGTGCATATCTCCACCTTCCTCCGTGTGCACAGCCAATACGGTCTCTGGCACTCCGCAAATTTGAAATACACCAAAAAGCCACGGTCAGGGTAGCTTTGCTAATCGCTAACATCTGGAGCACAGCACAGCTAGGTAGGTAGGACAAGGCGGAGGACCATCCACTCTCCCCCTACATCTTCTGCAATGGAATTTAATGATCAAAGATGAATACAGAGATCAGAAGTAATATTGGAGTTTTACTGTTGAAGCTAGAGGCTAGCTAACCTACTCCCTGGACCAATAAAGCTAGCTAGCTAGCTAGCTAGGTAGCAACCGGTAACTATTAGCAACTGTAGGTAATTGTTTCCAATGTTGTTTCAAGGATTAGAGTACCTGTAACTATGCTAGCTAGCTACCTTTCATCAGTTTTTTGATAACCTCATTATCTGAAGTGAAAATGTTAGGTAGTTCGCTAGCTACTGTACTCAAAATATGGCTAGCTAACTAAACAACAGTTGGAACGACCAAGCTGTCATGTTTACAAGTATGCACACTAGCTGGCTACTAGATAACCAATATAACAGCTGGCCACAAAGCTTTCTGTTGGGAGCCAAGGAAAGCAAATATTGCTTTTATCAGTGATGGAGACTAGCTAGAATGTAGACCAATACTTTTATAGCAATATAGCTAGCTACTAATACAATAGCCCAACTTATTGCACACTGTTTTGATGAGCCGGTTAGAATAAGGTCATCACTTGGTCAAATTATAAACCATACGCCGTACCAAATTGGAGTCCACCTGTGGTAAGTTCAATTAATTGGACATGATTTGGAAAGGCACACACCTGTCTATATAAGGTCTCACAGTTGACAGTGCATGTCAGATCAAAAACCAAGCCATGAGGTTGAAGGAATTGTCTGTAGAGCTCTGAGACAGGATTGTGTAAAGGCACAGATCTGAAGATGTCTGCAGCATTGAAGGTCCCCAAGAACACTGTGGCCTCCATCATTCTTAAACGGAAGAAGCTTGGAATCACCAAGACTCTTCCTAGAGCTGGCCTCCTGGCCAAACTACGCAACTGGGGGAGAAGGGCCTAGGTCAGGGAGGTGACCAAGAACCCGATGGTCACTCTGACAGAGCTCCAGAGGTCCTCTGTGGAAATGGGAAAACCTTCCAGAAGGACAGACATCTCTGCTGCACTCCACCAATTAGGCCTTTATGGTAGAGCGGTCAGATGGAAGCCACTCCTCAGTAAAAGGCACATGACAGCCCGCTTGGAGTTTGGCAAAAGGCATCTAAAGACTCTCAGACCATGACAAACACGATTCTCTGGTCTGATGAAACCAAGATTTAACTCTTTGGTCTGAATGTTAAACATCACATCTGGAGGAAACCTGGCACCATCCCTATGGTGAAGCATGGTGGTGGCAGCATTATGCTGTGGGGATGTTTTTCAGCAGCAGGGACTGGGAGAATAGTCAGGATCCTTGATGAGAACCTGCTCCAGAGTACTCAGGACCTCAGACTGGAGTGAAGGTTCACTTTCCAACGGCTTTGGGAGTGGCTTCGGGACAATTCTCTGAATGTCCTTGAGTGGCCAAACATCTCTGGAGAGAGCTGGAAATAGCAGCGACACTCCCCATCCAACCGGACAGAGCTAGAGAGGATCTGCAGAGAAGAATGGGAGAAACTCCCCAAATGCGGTTGTGCCAAGCTTGTAGCATCATACCCAAGAAGACTCGAGGCTGTAATCGCTGCCAAAGGTGCCTCAACAAAGTGCTGAGTAAAGGGTCTGAATACTTATGTAAATGTGATTTGTTTTTATACATTTGCAAAAAAAACGATTTAATACATTTTGGTCTAACGTAACATAAGTCTAAAGTAACAAAATGTGGAAAAAGTGAAGGGGTCTGAATACTTTCAGAATGCACTCTATATACATTTTAAATACATTCCGTAATATACAGTTGAAGTCAGAAGTTCACATAGACCTTAGCCAAATACATTTAAACTCAGTTTTTCACAATTTCTGACATTTAATCCTAGTAAGAATTCCCTGTCTAGGTTAGTTAGGATCACCACTTTATTTTAAGAATGTGAAATGTCAGAATAATAGTAGAGAATGATTTATTTCAGCTTATATTTCTTTCATCACATTCCCAGTGGGTCAGAAGTTTACATACACTCAATTAGTATTTGGTAGCATTGCCTTTAAATTGTTTAACTTGGGTCAAACGTTTTGGGTAGCCTTCCCCAAACTTACCAAAATAAGTTGGGTGAAATCGATGGTTTCACGTTCTCTGGTGGCACAGAGCAGTCTTACTGTAGATTTGGAGAAGAGCAGACATAATGTAAAGATTTATCGATAGGGCCAGACTTCTCCAGGTCTTATGAGAACAGGGCTGGGCTGAAGGGGACACTTAAAAAATGGCAAGCAGCATTTGTGGTAAGTCTTGTGATTACTTTTCTTTTACCATGCTAAAATGTAGTATTTACTTTTATTTACAGTTCTGCAATACCATACTTGTAACCATTGTTGTAGCACAGATTGCAATAAAGATTAGACTACTTTTTGACAGTACACTTTAGAAATGATTACTGGCAAGCATCATTACATACCAATTGATTAGAGGTAGCCACCAATTTAGTTGAATTTTGTTTGTTTTTAAGTACCAGAACTAACCATTATTACCACATATTCCTAGTCAAATAATGCTGTCAGGTGAGACAGCCTAAAACATTTACACCTCAGATTTAGGGGAAATCGATAATCATGTGGGGAATTTGGTAACATCAATCCATGTGCAGGAATCCCTAGGCTAAAGTGGATTGGAATCAGATCATGTACAATTGAAGTCGGAAGTTTACATACACTTAGGTTGGAGTCACTAACTCATTTATCAACCACTCCACAAATGTATTGTTAACAAACTATAGTTCTGGCAAGTTCGTTAGGACATCTACTTTGTGCATGACAAGTAATTTTTCCAACAATTGTTTACAGACAGATTATTTCACTAACAAATCACTGAATCACAATTCCAGTGGGTCAGACGTTTACATACACTAAGTTGACTGTGCCTTTAAACAGCTTAGAAAATTCCATAAAATGATGTCATGGCTTTAGAAGCTTCTGATAGGCTAATTGACATAATTGGAGGTGTACCTGTGGATGTACCTTCAAACTCAGTGCCTTTTTGCTTGACATCATGAGAAAATCAAAAGAAATCAGTAAAGACCTCAGGAAAAAAATTGCAGACCTCCACAAGTCTGGTTCATCCTTGGGAGCAATTTCCAAACGCCTGAAGGTGCCACATTCATCTGTACAAACAATAGTACGCAAGTATAAACACCATGGGACCACGCAGCTGTTATACCGCTCAGGAAGGAGACACGTTCTGTCACCTAGAGATGAACATACTTTGGTGCGAAAAAATGCGAATCAATTCCAGAACAACCGCAAAGGACCTTGGGAAGATGCTGGAGTAAACAGGTACAAAAGTATCTATATCCACAGTAAAACGAGTCCTATATCGACATAACCTGAAAGGCCGCTCAGCAAGGAAGAAGCCACTGCTCCAAAACCACCATAAAAAAAGACAACTGCACATGGGGACAAAGATCATACTTTTTGGAGAAATGTCCTCTGGTCTGATGAAACAAAAATAGAACTGCTTGGCCATAATGACCATCGTTATGTTTGGAGGAAAACGGGGGATGCTTGCAAGCCCGAAGAACACCATCCCAACCGTGAAGCACGGTGGTGGCAGCATCATGTTGTGGAGGTGCTTTGCTGCAGGACGGACTGGTGCACTTCACAAAATAGATGGCATCATGAGGATGAAAAATTATGAGGATATATTGAAGCAACATCTCAAGACATCAGTCAGGAAGTTAAAGCTTGGTCGCAAATGGGTCTTCAAAATGGACAACGACCTCAAGCATACTTCCAAAGTTGTGGAAAAATGGCTTATGGACAACAAAGTCAAGGTATTGGAGTGGCCATCACAAAGCCCTGACCTCAATCCTATAGAACAGTTGTGAGCAGAACTGAAAAAGCGTGTGTGAGCAAGGAGGCCTACAAACCTGACTCAGTTACACCAGCTCTGTCAGGAGGAATGGGCCAAAACTCACCCAACTTATTGTGGGAAGCTTTGGAAGGCTACCCAAAACATTTGACCCAAGTTAAATCATTTAAAGGCAATGCTACCAAATACTAATTGAGTATGTGATGAAATAAATAAAAGCTGAAATAAATCTCTCTCCTATTATTCTGACATTTCACATTCTTAAAATAAAGTGGTGATCCTAGCTGACCTAAAACAGGGAATTGTTACTGGGATTAAATGTCAGGAATTGTGAAAAACTGAGTTTAAATGTATTTGGCTAAGGTGCATGTAAACTTCTGACTTCAACTGTATTAGGGCAATATTCACTTTTCTTCATATAACTTCTACGGTTAAACTCAGCTGATCTTATTTTAGCATTGTACAAATCACTAATTTAAAAGACTCACCTTGTAAATATACCTATAAGCATTGCGTGGAGCATATTTATTGATTTTCGTTTTGAAACTATGCCAGCATTAGACATTACACAAACATTTAAACTAGCGATTAGCTTCGGATGCACAGGCTTCGCTCAGGTTGTTCAAAAACCCGGGGAAGTTGTCAGCAGGATGATGCTAGCCCTGTGAGACCCCCGGTTGCATAAAGTTAAAACAAGAGGAAAAACAAGGAAATACCTCTTCTGAGGGGATTTTTTCAAGCGTAATTTTCTTCAGAGCCAATCAGATGCGAGCGTTAACAGCCTGCCCAGAGAGCCCGACCAATAGTCAATTCAGCGAGATTTGGAAGGACAGCCTCGAGAGAGTGACTGTATTGGAGTAGATTTACATTAGTAGAATACGTGTAGTAAAATCTCTCTCTTCAACATCAGATGCAATGTTTCTGTTTACACTATCCTTACATTAGCCTTGGATGTAGGGTGGCCAAAGCCACATTCCTGCTTCGTGTGTGTGCAGCTATTAGCATACCTTAAATACCATAGTATAGAGACAACCAAAATAAGGATAGCTATTCAAACAGTAGACACATTTCCCGGCTCTGTCATAAAAATGTGCGTGTGCATGTGCGCATCAGGAAAAAAAGTTTGTTTACATGAATGTGGATACTTGCTCGTGCAAGTTAACAAACGTAATAAGATGGTTATCATCTACTACATAGCAGATGTCAGAGGATTGATTACCTAGCAAGCTAGCAAGCCAGCGAGTCAAGCTAAAATACCACAAATAGAGACTGATAAAGCCTGAAAAACCTGAAAAAAACCTATCGCCAGCCTTGCTGTTTTCATGGTCTTCACTCACTCACTGTAAGTTTGTCAAGGGATGCGCGCGTATCACTTGAACGTGAAGTTTGACCGTAAACAGAAAATGGTTCTATACAGGAGCTTCTCATCTATACCATATTGCATGTGATGTTTCACACTTGATTAATGCAACGATTCTCAAATGTGTGCACATTTTAAAAGCTATAATGTTTTTTATTTGGCTGACAGAACAAAAATGCTGTCTACTGGTATTAAGGTAGGGGAGACTGGGGCTAAGTCTAACGCGGAGTCAGTTGTAACAGCTAAATAACTCAAATTGTAACATTTCACCTCAGCCACTTTTGGTTTAAATTGTAAACGATTGGAATGTCCCAGAAACGTAGTCACAGTGTGCATTAGTAGCTGAGACATGTATGTTGTTGGTGTAAAAATATTATACATCTAACTAAAACAAAAGGCAAAAAGTGTTACTTTTAGCCCTGGTCTCCCCTAATTTAGGGAATTCTTGCAGATTAATGTGGTGCAGGAGAGCTATTATCTTTACGCTGTACCACTCAGAAGGAGGTATGTGGTGTAGATGTGTCCCACACTATCTACGGAGATGGTTTCGGAGAGAGAGATTTGAATCTATATCAGTCTCTTTACACTACTAAAATGTGTGCCCTGGAACTTGTATATTGTCAAACTAGTGTAGTGTAAATAGGCCCTTGTGATTAGTTTACTGATTTCTTTGGTAAGGGAGTGAGTGGCAAGTGTTTCTCTCTCTCTCTCTCTTTCAGAGCTGAGGGCTGTGTTACTGGGTTCAACCCGGTCTGGTAAGAAATTTGTGGGGAACACCATTCTGGGAAAAGAGGCCTTGGATGCCGCCAGAAGCACTGCCCCATGTGAGAAGGGAGAGGGAGTTGTCTGCGGGAGGAAGGTCACTCTGGTGGACAGTCCAGGCTGGTGGAAGGAATTGAATTTGTCTGATATGGCTGCACTTGTTAAAGATGGACTGCAATTGTTAAAGATGGACTGCAGCACAGTGTCTCTCTATGCCCCCCTGGACCCCATGCATTCAGCCTTGTGGTTGAGGTGGACTTGCCATTCACTGATGCCTACAGAAGATCAGTGGAGGATCAAGTCCAGCTCTTTGGCGAGAGAGTCTGAAGTTACACCATCATACTGTTCACATGGAAGGACTGTCTGGGGGAGACAACCATTGAGCAGTTCATTGAAGGTGAAGGAGGCCCTCCAATGGCTTATACAGAAATATGGGAGGAGATATCATGCTCTCAGCAATGAGGACAGGGGTGATGGCACTCAGATCAGAGTTACTGCACAAGATAGACATGTTGGTGGCAGGAAATAGTGGCAGCCATTTTGAATTTGAGACCTCGCAATTTTAGAAAGTGGAGAAGGACAGAAGGGAAACAGAAGAGAGAGCTCAAGAGAGATTTCTTAGAGCTCAGAGGCAAAGAGAGCCTGAAAGCCCTCAAAGGTTAGTCCAAGTGTATTGATGCCTGATCAATAGGGTGTTGTATTGCACATTTTAAAATCAATCCCAAACCATACAGCATGACATATATGATTATTTAATGAACAAAAATACAGATCCTTGTTATAATAAGAATATTTTTAAGTCTCTGTCCTAATTGGGTTTTTACTAGTGTAAAAAATAAATGGCACATCCTCCCCCCAATACAACTAACAAAAAAATGATTATTACGACCATGAATAACAATAACTAGAGCAACTTTACCATTTCAGCATGGCTTTGTGGCACAGTCAATGCCACGCAGGGCTAACGGGCCAGAAGGTTGAGGGTTCGCCGACCACCACGGACGAGCTGACTCTCCCTGCCTGTCTTATTACACTACAATCAGAGCTGGCTGCAGAAAATGATCAGTTAGGAGGAAATCACATTTTCTACATTTTGATGCCATATTTATATCAAATTATGCAACAGATTTTCCACCAACAGGTTTCTGTACAAATACACCACACACAACCAACTAGCAACGCATAACTGCATACCAATTACAGACTTTGAGCGCTAATCGTCAATGGTTTGCATTTTCAACACCACAATCAAGTAGAGTATGTCAATTTGGACAATCAGAAAATACATCCCTCCCTACTCAGTATCGAAGGCTCCGAATGTCATTACACTTTTTGGTGTTTTCTAAGAAATGCCTCTTTACATTAATAGAATGACCGTTATGCAGTTTGGATGCTGGAAGTATATTAGTGGAGTGGATGAACGTGCGTAGGTAGCCTACAGGAGACTTTTGAAGTGGCATAATAAGATAAAAACATTGTGACTAGTTGTGTTTATGCCACACATAAAAATGTAATACATTTTAGAAGTTAAATAACATACAGTACCAGTCAAAAGTTGGGACACACATACTCATTCAAGTGTTTTTCTTAATTTTGACTATTTTCTACATTGTAGAATAATAGTAAACATATCAAAACTATGAAGTAACACATATGGAATCATGTAGTAACCAAAAAAGTGTTAAACAAAACTACCAAAATATATTTTAGATTCTTCAAAGTAGCCAACCTTTGCCTTGATGACAGCTTTGCAAACTTTTGGCATTCTCTCAACCAGCTTCATGAGGTAGTCACCTGGAATGCATTTCAATTAACAGGTGTGCCTTGTTAAAAGTTAATTTGTGGAATTTCTTTCCTTCTTAATGCGTTCGAGCCAATCAGTTGTGTTGTGACAAGGTAGGGGTGATATACAAAAGACCATGTCCATAATATGGCAAGAACAGCTAAAATAAGCATAGAGAAATGACAGTCCATCATTACTTTATGACATGAAGGTCAGTCAATTCAAGTAACAGACATCTCAAAATCAACTGTTTAGAGGAGACTGCGTGAATCAGGCCTTCATGGTCGAATTGCTGCAAAGAAACCACTACTAAAGGACACCAAGAAGAAGAGACTTGATTGGGCCAAGAAACACGAGCAATGGACATTAGACCGGTGGAAATTTGTCCTTTGGTCTGATGAGTCCAAATTTGAGATTTTTGGTTCGAACCACCGTGTCTTTGTGAGACGCAGAGTGGGTGACCGGATGATCTCTGCATATGTAGTTCCCACTGTGAACCATGGAGAAGGTGTGATGGTGCTTTATTGGTGACACTGATTTATTTAGAATTCAAGGCACACTTAACCAGCATGGCTACCACAGCCTTCTGCAGCGATACGCCATCCCATCTGGGTTTGAGCTTAGTAGGACTATCATTTGTTTTTCAACAGGACAATGACCCAACACACCTCCAGGCTGTGTAAGGGCTATTTGACCAAGGAGTAGAGTAATGTAGCGCTGCATCAGATGACCTGGCCTCCACAATCACCCAAACTCAACCCAATTGAGATGGTTTGGGATGAGTTGGACCACAAGTGCTCAGCATATGTGGGAACTTCTTCAAGACTGTTGGAAAAGCATTCCAGGTGACTACCTCATGAAGCTGGTTGAGAAAATGCCAAGAGTGTGCAAAGCTGTCATCAAGACAAATGGTGGTTTTGTTTAAAAAATGTTGGTTACTACATGTTTCCATATGTGTAATTTCATAGTTTTGATGCCTTCACTATTATTCTACAATGTCCAAACTTTTGACTGGTACTGCATATTTCGGCTATATTGAAGCGTTAGGTTCTAGGTTGAGGAAATAGCTGCTTGGTGTTACGCTTTCCTGAATAACTGGGCCTGCTGGGAGCATAGACCTATGTAGTCACACTATATAGGACGACTTAGGAGAATGATGATCGGCAACACACAGCGCATCAGTATGCGAAATAGACTACAGCCAGACTGGCCTACTACTGTGCATTTCTAGAATGTCGAGATTAGACCCATAACTGATCCAAATGGAATGAAACATTCAAATAACAGGGCTTTCATGATTTAAATCACATTTTCACTGCAGTTTACGCCCTAGAGTAGAATCATACTCAATTGCACTAATTTGAAAACAATAATGCAGTTTTTCATTGGATTGTGGCGTTGTAGGCTAGTCTGGGCAGGATACTTGCACTGTCACTAAAATATCAATAGGGGAGCTTTTTGAGCTGCGTGTCATCACACTATTATTTTAAGCGCATTGATTTTTCACTGCTACACAGACGATACACAACTTTGCATTTCTCTCACCAGAGGATTTTAGCTCCACGGATAAATTATTAGACTGTATTAGTGACTTAAATACTTGGATGGCTTACAACACCCTCCAGCTAAATCAAAACAAGACTGAGGTATCTATTGTTGGAGACAAAGCACAGAGAGAGAATCTAGTTGCACATTTTAATTTACGGGCAACACAGATAAAACACCAGGTAAAAAACCTAGGTGTTATTTTAGATTCTAAACTAAATTTCAAATCACACATTAGGAATGTGAACCAATATTTTTTTTAAGTGTGGCAGTTTCTCTCTCAGGCTAATACAGAGAGACTCATCCATGCTTTTATTACAAGCAGACTTGACTATTGTAATGCTCTCCTGTATGATCTACCCAAGAAAGCCATTGGTCAACTGCAAAACATACAGAATGCTCCAGCACAGGTACTGCACACATTAGACCGGTTTTAAGGTCTCTGCACTGGCTGCCTGTGAGTTATAGAATACATTTTAAGATTATACCACTGGTTTTTAAATAAATCCAAGATCGTGCACCCCATACATGTCAGACATGCTTTTAAGTTATGTACCCTGTAGGTTCTTCAGGTCCTCTGGCACTGGCCTTTTAACTATCCTAGGACCAACCCTAGGACAAAGAGGCATGGACAGGCAGCCTTTAGTTATGTCCTCAGCCTCTGGAATAGCCTGCCAGAGAACGTGACGGGGTTTGAAACTGTGGAAAACCAGTATGAGGGTTTGTGCGCAGGCTAGAATGAAAGGCAGCCAGTGCGCGGGAAAGAAAATATCTGTAGAGTTCAAAAAGTATTCACACTCAAAGCCATGAAAAGGAATAACCCAAGGAGGCCGAGATGCAAACATAGTATAATTAATTGAATCCATCCTCAAAAATATACAAAAAGTGAAAGTGCTAATGTAAATAAAAAAGGAACAGAGCATATGTGTCGGCCTCATGCCTTCATCAGAGCCGTGCAAACAAATTAAGACACGTACTTAAGGCACCTGCTGTGCGTAACAGGTGCAAGCAGATCGTTAGAGACTGGCGAATAGGGAGTCAATTAATATTAACAAGGAATATATACAAGAATATAAAAAAATGGACAATTCATATGTCACATACGATTGGAAAGAGAACAGTCTGGGCTACATACCAATATCAGAAGCAATATAAATGAAATACTTCAGTAGGGCCGAAACTGTGGACATATTTTAAATAGATCTTAAAATATATTTTGAGCTTTGCTTTTCCTCAGGCGTTTTTCCCTGTAAAGCACATTGCATTGAATTCCATGTCTGAAATGTGCTGTATAAATAAAGCTTGGTTTGTTTTGATGCACCTGGCCTCAGGCTATCGGTAGGTTTCCCTGCTACAGAGGTTATCAGGACTAAATCCTAATGAGTGCTCTGGGTATAAGTGATACTCTGGTACTGCGTGCGTGTGTGTGTGCGTGCGTGTGTGTGTGCAGCCCTGGTGTGTGATGACACATAGTTTGAGTTCAAAAGATAACCCTGTGTTCTAAAGATGACCCTGTGGTTTCCATGGTTCTGCCATGAACACCAGCTATTGTTTGCCTCCGCAGCATTCACTGGTAATTACTCAGCTGAATGAATTAATGGTTATAATGTACTCACACTGATGAAAAAAAAGCTTGACATTTCTTGGAAAGACATGTAGCCTTTGCCTGCTTCTATCATTAGAGGAAAAAATACATAGTGATTTCTTATTCCGAGGTTCTTCAGAGAGAACTGGTCATTAGTCGCCATATCAGAATGTTGTAGCCACTCAATTAGCTTCCAAAATTACTGAAACTTCACAACCAGAATTTCTGAAAAACCTGGGAACAGGGACCTAGTTGGGGTAAATTGTTTCGTGATGAATTGTTATAAAAAGTAAAATACAATCAAAACCTACCTGGGGTTCATGACCAGCCTGCGGAAGAAGTACGTCCAGGTGATATAGTCCATAGCATCCTGTTTAGAGGTGATGGTCCCTGCAGCGATCTCAGCATTCAGATGGTCTGACAGCACACCCAGGAGACTGAGGAAGAGGTGGTAGTGGAGGAGAGATGACTTTCCCCCCTTACAATGTTAAATGCACAGAGACCAAGTTAAAAGCTGTAGCAATGGCCTTCACTATGTAGGGTCACCACAAAGCCAAGGGATAGCCTCTCACCTGGACTCAACAGGGAAGGGTTCGTAGAGGAACTTCTTGTAGAAGTCTTTCTTGATGTCGTGGACCAGGATCACAGCTTTGCCCTGGTCGTCATACTGAGGGCGGCCTGCACGGCCCATCATCTGCAGCACGTCTGGAGAGACCACAACACAACTACAGTAACCACAGTCCAAATGGAACAACTACAGGCCTAGGAGAGCTGAATGACTTTCTACAGAACTACAACCTACTGTAACTACAGGAGAGCTGAATCCCTTTCTACAGAACTACAACCTACTGTAACTACAGGAGAGCTGAATCCCTTTCTACAGAACTACAACCTACTGTAACTATAGGAGAGCTGAATCCCTTTCTACAGAACTACAACCTACTGTAACTACAGGAGAGCTGAATCCCTTTCTACAGAACTACAACCTACTGTAACTACAGGAGAGCTGAATCCCTTTCTACAGAACTACAACCTACTGTAACTATAGGAGAGCTGAATCCCTTTCTACAGAACTACAACCTACTGTAACTACAGGAGAGCTGAATCCCTTTCTACAGAACTACAACCTACTGTAACTACAGGAGAGCTGAATCCCTTTCTACATAACTACAACCTACTGTAATTATAGGAGAGCTGAATCCCTTTCTACAGAACTACAACCTACTGTAACTACAGGAGAACTGAATCCCTTTCTACAGAACTACAACCTACTGTAATTATAGGAGAGCTGAATCCCTTTCTACAGAACTACAACCTACTGTAACTACAGGAGAGATAAACCACACCTACAGAACAACTACAACCTACTGTAACTACAGGAGAGATAAACCACACCTACAGAACAACTACAACCTACTGTAACTACAGGAGAGATAAACCACAACTACAGAACAACCACAACCTACTGTAACTACAGGAGAGATAAACCACACCTACAGAACAACTACAACCTACTGTAACTACAGGAGAGATAAAGCACACCTACAGAACTACAACCTACTGTAACTACAGGAGAGATAAACCACTTTCTACAGAACAACTACAACCTACTGTAACTACAGGAGATAAACCACACCTACAGAACAACTACAACCTACTGTAACTACAGGAGAGATAAAGCACACCTACAGAACAACTACAACCTACTGTAACTACAGGAGAGATAAACCACACCTACAGAACAACTACAACCTATTGTAACTACAGGAGAGATAAACCACACCTACAGAACAACTACAACCTACTGTAACTACAGGAGAGATAAACCACACCTACACATTCAGATGAAAACACATGGATGTACTGGACTTTCTAACTCACTACCAAACAGGGAGTATTTGACATGACAGGAAAATATAAGTAGATTTAATTCAATACAGAAATAGTGATGGAAGCAACTGGACATGAGCCTGTACCTGTGATGGGGTAGTCCACGTAGCGTCTGGTCTTCCCATCGTAGTACTCAGTACCTTTCACAATGACCAGATGGGCAGGGAAGTTGACTCCCCAGGCCAGAGTACTGGTGGCTATCAGTATCTGGAAACAGAGAGAGATAGTGTGTCATACCTGTCATGGATTTAACAAAGTAAAGCAGAAACACTTTCAGTGCCATATCTGCACCATTGTTGTACAGTATATACCTGCAATTATTCAATACGTATATATACCTGCAAATATTCAATACGTATATATACCTGCAAATATTCAATACATATATACCTGCAACTATTCAATACATATATACCTGCAACTATTCAATATGTATATACCTGCAACTATTCAATATGTATATACCTGCAACTATTCAATATGTATATACCTGCAACTATTCAATACGTATATACCTGCAACTATTCAATACATATATACCTGCAACTATTCAATACACGTATACCTGCAAATATTCAATACGTATATACCTGCAACTATTCAAGACGTATATACCTGTAACGATTCAAGACGTATATACCTGTAACTATTCAATATGTATATACCTGTAACTATTCAATACGTATATACCTGTAACTATTCAAGACGTATATACCTGTAACTATTCAACGTATATACCTGTAACTATTCAATACGTATATACCTGTAACTATTCAATACGTATATACCTGTAACTATTCAAGACGTATATTACCTGTAACTATTCAATATGTGAATACCTGTAACTATTCAATACGTATATATACCTGTAACTATTCAATACGTATATACCTGTAACCATTCAATATGTATATACCTGTAGGAGGATCCTCAGTGTCATTCATGTATGAGTGTCTATTATTTGTTTTCTACCTGTGTCACCTGTCTGTGTCATACCTATGTGAGAGTCTTCTGTCTGCGTGTCACTGTCCTATCAGGGTCCCACCTGAACCTGTCAGGGTCCCACCTGAACCTGTCAGGGTCCCACCTGGACCTGTCAGGGTCCTACCTGAACCTGTCAGGGTCCTACCTGGATCTTGCAGTTGACAAACAGTTCCTCCACAGTCTTCCTGTCTCTCTCATGTAGTCCAGCGTGATGCATGCCGATACCAAACGCCAACGTCAGCTTCAGGTTGGACTCCCTCACCGTGGCGATGATGTCTGTCATCTGGGTAACATTAACCAATCACAGCATGAGACCTCACCTCATCAACCTACGACAGCACGAGACCTTATCTTCTCGACCAATAGAGACACAGTAAACCAGTAGACAGTGTAGGACTAGAAGACACATCCATGACGAAGAAGACATTGTTGGACATGAGCAGGGAGGGGGGCTGGAAGGAGTGGAGAAAAGGGAGGTGGAGAAAAAACTGAAAACAACATGTGGGACAGAGCAAGAAAAACATTTGAAAGGGTTTTACAGGGAGAGTTACAGGGAGGACGAGGGGTACATGTTCACAGAGGAAGGAAGGAGGGAGAGGGGCTAACTGCAGCAGAGGAAGTAATAGAGAGAACATAAGGCTAACTCAGGCAGAGAGGAGAGGGAGGGCGGGACTCCCACTGAGACTGAGGCAGCTAGCGCCAGCCGCCTGTCACTCAAACCACAGGGACTCCAGCAGCTACACGGCCAGTACAGAAACACAGCAGGGAGCAGCATATATCACTGGAACACACACACTGCAGGGCCAGTTCAACACACCTAGTGCTAAAAATACACATACAGTAAATGCCAGGTCAAGTTCTCACACACACACACACACACACACACACACACACACACACACACACACACACACACACACACACACACACACACACACACACACACACACACACACACACACACACACACACACACACACACACACACACACACAGACAGAGAGAGCTAGGAAAGGTGGAGCAGAAGAGAGGATGAAATGTATCCTATGAATTAGATTTTTCTGCTACGTATACAGTATTAAGGACTAGTTTGCAGTGTGTGTGTGTGTCTATGTGTGTCTATTTTACAAGTTGGGGTTTGAAGTCAGTCAGAGCTCTATATTTCGCTCAGACCACAGGCTTGGTGTGAAATGCGAGCAGCCCCATAAAACATGTTGATATCCATCTTTTACACTGCCAAGCCTACTGTGACTTCATTAGGTCCAATATGAGGGATTATTCACCAGACACACATCCAACACCGTTCTGCTCAGCTCTCTGTATCCTGGGTTCTGGCAGGCCTGAGCAAATACATTGTTTTACTGTTTTTTAATGTGTGTGAGTGAGTGAGTGAGTGAGTGAGTTAGAGAGATAAATGGAGAGAGCGAGTTAGCTAGTGTGTGTGTGTATTGCAAGAAATTATCCTTGTTTATGGGCCCCTATATATCAGACACACATGTTAAGGTAATTACTGCCCATCTTCTATCAGAGCACATTTTCTCATCTTGAAATAATCCTGAAGTATGCAGAGAAAATAATGTGATATGACACAGGCGTTTCCTGTCGAAGTTGGTTTGAGTTCCCTCTGTAATTACACTAAAACCAGTGCTTAGAGAGAGAGAATATCAGGAGAGAGCAACAAGCAGCAGAGGACGAGGAATAGGAAGACTGGAGGAATAGAACAGAGAGAAAGAGGAGATAGAGAAAGAGAGACGGACTAAGAGAAGGAGAAAGATCAAGCGAGAAAGAGAGAAAGAGCTGTGTACATCTACAGTATGACTACAGGGTTAGTTCCACTAGGAGGTAACAAGTATAAGCCTGGTCACCTGAGTCTCGTCCTGGTGCAGCCACTGTTTGGGGTCGTCCTCGGTGGCCAGGAAGGCTATCAGGTCTAGAGCTGTCAGACGAGTCTGTCGTCGCGACGACACAAAGATCAGAACAGGCTTGGCTGGAGAGTGACTGCGAATCGCTGGAGAGAGAGAGAGAGAGATATAGAGAGGGGGGATGCACAGTGTAGTTGCATAGTTGCATACTTAGTGTGTGTTTCTGTGTGTGGTATAGTGTACCTTGGAACACAGGCTTGTTCATGCTGGCCATGCGGGGGCAGTAGTGCTGTCCTGGGAAGCCGTGGATGTGAACCTCCAATGGGACGGGACGCACAGAGGGCCGGAAGTTAAACAAACCCACCTGTAAGAGAGGGGGAGAGGCAAAGAGACAGAGAGAGTTAGACAGTGGATGAAAGAGAAACATATGGACATAGAAACATAGAAAGAGAATGAATGTCTTCTCTCAGTCAGTCAATGAGAGGGAGAGAGAGAGACAGAGTGGATGAAAGAGAACTAGATCGAGAGAGAGAGAGAGAGAGAGAGAGAGAGACAGAGAGCAATAGATAGATAAAGTGAGTCCAGCTGGCAGCGAGGCCCATCTGGGTGTTTAAAGGTTTGTCATTGTCCCTGTCCGGGGGAGAGAGACAGGGAACTGAGCGCTTTTTGTCTGTTGTGTTCAGAGGCTCGCTGGGTAGGGCAGCAGTGCATTGTGGTCAGGCAGGGCAGGCGCGTGTGTACACATATCTAAAGGCCTGGATAATGGATTGGGCATCTAAACCAACCCAACATCCCCAGTCCCTCCCGTCCTCAGTCTAAACAGCCAGATTTATAACCAGACAATCTGTCTGACAGGGACACTCTGCAACAGTAACACAACGTTTAGACAACCAATACCGTCACAGAGAAGACTGGAATGGTAGGATATAGTTGGAATTTGAGCGCAATGTTTTAAAAGCATTACAAATGACGATATGGTAAAAATGTATAACTTTCAGAAATAAGCGGTTGTATATGCTTATGAATGCTTTATAAATGTTATATAAAATGTTTTTCAGCAGATAGTATTTACTTTTTGAGATAAATTGTATAAGTGAATGTAAAGACTGTCTGTCTACATGTGGTTTCATGTGTGACTGGGGTCATGCAGGCATACAGGAGTTCCCATGTCTCTCTGCGGTGGACAGGGAGCTTATTAAATACCCTTCTGATATGATTACTGCTATTATTATTATTATTATTATTATTATTATTATTATTGACTGTCAAGTCATCTGTCCGCATTGGTACCGTGATTGCTGTTGATTACCAGAGCAACTCAAGCATGGCTCCAGAGAAACAGGACTCCAAACCATTACCGTACTGTGGTCAAAACTATTACACGGATTCTCTGCCAAAAACATCAGTATTATTCTACATTTATCAAATACGAAAAGGGGAGGCGGATACGTGAACACTAAAAAACACTGGCTAACACAAATGTGGTCACTGGTTGGCTTGAGAACAGCAATGTCAATTACAAAACCTTCAACTGATGATAGAGACATGAACTCTATCTGAACACAGGACAGGAGGTCAAAAGGTGAAAGGATGAGCTGGTTTAAACTACAGGAGATGTCTTGTCGATGTGAAACTGAGACTAACGTGATGGTATGATCAGGGTAGAACACTGTGGTAATGCCTGATTCAGATAAGAAGCTGATCCTAGGTCTGAGCCTAAGTGCAACTCCTACCAGGAGTGGCGTTTCACAATACTTGTAGTGTCTAGTATGTGGATGCTATGGAGAGCTCACCTGTCCAATCCCTAGCCAGTCGGCGAGGTCTCGTGCGTTGGCCAGGGCCGTAGACAGGCCCACCACGCGGACAGTCTTGTTGGTGTGGGAGGAGATGAAGTTGGTCCTCGACACTATGACCTCCAGCACAGGACCTCTGTCCTCCCCTGGGATACAGACACAGTGGTATGGTCCAGTGTGAGAAAGTTTGACAAAGCATTTCACTATGGAGAACAGTATTATTATTCTTTAGAATTATTAACTCTTTAGAATTCTATAAGAATGTTGTTTGTATGATGGTAAAAGTTAAGGCTCTATAGAAGGTTCTGTTTGTATGATGGTTTATGAATGTAAAAGTTTAGGCTCTACACAAAGTTTTGATTGTATGGGGTTTGTGAGGCAAGAACCAGACCCATAGATATTAAAGATCTCTATATTCTTCTGTGTAGAATTAGGCTGTGGTACCTAGCAGGTGGATCTCGTCGATGATGAGGATGGCTACTTTCTGGACGTAGCTGCGGTTCTGCCAGGAGCGACTCACGCCGTCCCACTTCTCCGGCGTGGTCACAATCAGGTCAGCTGCGGCGATGGCCCGCATGTCTGGAGTCACATCACCGGTCAGCTCCACAACCCTAGGGACGAGGAGACAGGGAGGGAGGGAGGGAGGGAGGGAGGGAGGGAGAGGGAGGGAGACAATAGATGGATGGATAGATACCATAGATGGATGGATAGATACCACAGCTGATGGTCATTGACAGATGTGAATGCAACTGAAATGCACATGGTTATAACCAAGTCTCACTCACTTCTTCCCCAGTTTTTCCTCTATCCTGATCTTCCAGTCCTCGATCCTCTCCCTGACCAGAGCTTTCAGAGGGGCAATGTACACCACCTGAGAACACACACAGAGCAAGGATAAACAGAGAGAAATGTAGAGCAATATAGAAAGAGAAAAATAGAGAGATAGAGTGAAGGGGGCAGACAGACCTTGGAGGTAGGGTACTGGTTGAAGACTCGGAACATGGCCAACTCGGCAGCGATGGTTTTACCGGAGCCCGTTGGCGCCCCCAGCAGGACGTTGGTGTCGGTGTGGTAGAGCGTGTGGAAGATCTGTGTCTGGATGGGATTGAAGTGGGTGAACTTGTACAGACTCTCGTACTCCGGGTTCCCCAGGGCGGTGATGGGCAACGGCTGCAGGTCCAGCAGCTCTGAGAATCCACAGGGAAACATTGAGACAACGTATGGGTACATTTGTCAAGGAAAAAAGCCAAAGAAAGGTGTACGTGTGAAGTATGAAGAGTTGTTTCCTCTGTACACCTCTGAGGGTTGGTCTGTGTGTGTGAGTCTGTTGTACAGTACCAGTATGTGGGGGATGTCTCTCAGGCAGGATGAGGTGTTGGAAGTTGATGATGCAGACAGCCTCTGAGCCCAGCCAGCGGTCTGACACAGCTTTGATGTAGTACTGGGAGGGCATGGGCTCAAAGATAGGGATGGTGAACACCACCTGTTGGGGCTCCCCACTCACCACCTGGAAAACACACACAAGGTAAGTATGACTAGGCTCAACCATATCCACTGATACAGGGTCAGATTTATTCCATAACCATAATGGTTAAGGTTAGGATTAGGGGTCAGGTAATCTGATCCTAGATCTGTAGTTCGGGGCAACTTCTGTGTCAAGGGAACACAGGAGAACAAGTGGCTCTCTAGAAGCTAATGGTACCCAGAAACCCACCTGTTTCTTCTGTAGGAGCAGGTATTCCGAATGGTAGATGTGATCGTTGATGGGGTCCTCCACCCACAGCCACCAGGGCTCTCCCACTGAACCATGACACTAAGAGAGGAGAGGCAGAGGAGAAGAGAGGAGAGGGGCGAGGCAGAGGAGAGAGGAGAGGAGAGAGGAAGGCAGAAGCATGAAGAATTGGTGGCATTAGAAGATCAGAGCACTCCCAGGTTGTTTAACCAGATAGTAGCAATTCAAAACAAAGCAATGTAATTGTTAGTAGGTACGTGCGTAACCCTTCAGTCATGGGTTTTGGGGTGACTCCAAACAGAAACCTCAGCCCTCTCCTCTCCTCTCTCCCCAGGAGGAGAAGGAGGTGCACTGTACTGTGTATCTGTCTACATTTCTCTGCTCTGAGTTGAACCCCTGTAGAACACTGTACGCTAATTCCTTTTCTCTGCTGTGGAAACAACTTCTGGCTGGCTAACAGACCACAGGTCCATGAGACTGGTTTATGACACATGGAGAGAGGAGACAGTCCAGTTTCCACAGACAAACACACTAAAACATCAGCTATAATGTCATCTGCTGGCCTGGTCCCTAGCCCTCTTGTGAAACTGTCTAAAGATATCAGGGACACTACTCTTGATTAGGGCTAGGAGTTACCTGAACCAGGAACAATTCTGGGTCCTACTCATGATAAATGCACAACATTCGGATGACTCAAAAATAGAAAAATACTAAAGGGGGTGGGGAAACGCACATTAATATTACAAAACAACATCCAACTCCTGTCTGTCCCTATTAGAATGAGTCATTATCCTGGAGTCCATGGCTTGGGTTAGAGTTAGGGAGAGGGAGATCTCATGTGTCTCTACATGTGTCGTGGCTAGCTTGCGTGTGTACATATGCAGCAGGGATCACTGGCTAAGCTGGGGGTGTTCCATAACAACTCTCCCATGAGCAGAGCATGCATCGCTAATCACACAAACATTCATCTTCATACACAGCCTGGCTACAACAGGCCTCCTATTCCACCCCACTCCCTTACAAACTACAGGAGTCATCCGCCTCAATGATATTCTCCAATCACCATAGAGATCCTATAGCCTAATTCGCAATTCAATGATGTACTGTATATTCCCTCCATTGGACATGGCTCTACTTATGGACAGCAGACTTGGGTTCAAACGGCATTTGAAATCTTTCAAATACTTAGCTTTGTTTGATTGATCTTGCCTGGCGCAATGGAACCAATGGAATAGTCCCAAAAGTGGAAAACACCGTCCATCTGGCACACCAGGCAGGCTCAAGCAAATGTAGTATAAAAGCCGCAGGATAATATTACAAGAAGGTGATGCACCTAAACACTGATCTAGAATCAGCCATCTTCCCTTTAAATAAGCCTTAATTTGAACCATTCAAAGAAAAAAAGAGCCCTTCAACCAGTACTTGGGATGTGGACTAACACTTCCAGAGGTGGGAATTTGACGCTGCGGGGTTGTTTCAGCAGCTGGCTTCTCCTCCTTGTAGAACAGCGGTGAGATTCCCACTT
The DNA here is from genome assembly GCF_901001165.1 of Salmo trutta. Lineage (NCBI taxonomy): Eukaryota > Metazoa > Chordata > Actinopteri > Salmoniformes > Salmonidae > Salmo > Salmo trutta. The sequence goes on from NC_042959.1 coordinate 60,969,454, forward strand.
TTCACTCATTACTCTATGACCCCCACTGGCTGGAGGAGGAGAGGAGCAGGGCCACTGGGGGAGAGGACAGCTCCATACTGACAGACCACTGACACTTCACACTAACACATTTCTACGGTTAGCAGCATTTAGACACACTTAAAGAGTGCTCTGATAATGTCTACTGTTTGTGTACTGCATGTGTATGTGTGTGTGTGTGTGTAAGGGAGAGAGAGAGACATCGAGGTCATCCTAGGTGAGGTCGACATGGTTACCTGGTCGTGCCACTGGAAGTCAGGGGTGATCTGGAGGCGGACCCTGAGCACGGTGCGTGTGATTGGTTGGATGGTAGCCTCCATGAGTATGGAAGGGATCTGGTGGACACACTGCTTCACCTTCAACCCGATGTTCACGTGGTGGAGCATGTGACCTGGGACACACAGAGAGAGGGAAGTGTTACTACAGCACGCTGCACGAGCACACACACACACACACACACACACACACACACACAGCTCTACAGAACACAATCCAATTCATGTCTAATTTGGTAGTACACCCCACCTGGACCAGTATTGTCTCACCTATCTCGTCCTTCTGCATATCTTTCAGTTTGTCCACAGTGAGTTTCTTCTCCTCCAGACGGGCCAGCACGTTATGAGGCAGGATGGAGAACTGTCTCAGGGGGTGAGCGAAGCCCCACAGACGCTTGTCTATCACTTTACACAGGTTGAGCAGGCGGTAGGTCATGGTAGGCCAGCGCTTCCTCAGAGCAATCTCAAACAGAGCCCTGACGATACGAGCTGCGTTCTACACAGAGAAGAAATACACACTCAGTTACAATTTGAGTGGCTTTCTATAGTAGAAAACAAGGACAGACCGATTGGAATCACAATTGGAGTAGTGTATTAAGACAGACAGACAGGCTACAGCCAGACTTAGAGCAGTGTTCTACAATGGGTACAGCAGGACAGAGAGAGTCATGCAGAGACTGAAATAATCCATCAAGATGTAGGATGATTAATCATGTCTGATCGAGAGCCGCGGGGCTGGTATGATCAGGCTCTGTTCTGAAACATGGATCAGGCCTGGCTGTGCGCTGATGGATTGCTCATGTCTGTCCTAACAGAGAGGTCAGGTGGTTGGGGCTGCTCGCTGATAAACTGGTCAGATCTGACATGGCTGGGCTCTGATTGATTTGGGCAGGTGTTAATGACATGATGGATTGGTAGAGTCTGGCCGTGCTGTGATTGATTTGTTGGGCCTGGCGAGGCTGCTATCTGTGATAGATTGGTCAGGTCTGCTTGTGTCCGGAACATGTGGTTGAGTGGGAGGATGGACAGAGACAGGCAGGCAGACAGAGACAGGCAGGCAGACAGAGACAGGCAGGCAGACAGGCAGAGACACAGAAACACCGGCTGGGCCAGATGTTGGTCTGCTGCTGGTTAAAAGGCCACTAGGGCAACCTCACTCCTACATCAAACCCTCTGGAGAGAAAACCCTACACTCACACCCTTACTGAGCCTACACTCATACTCCAAATAACAACCAACAGCCAAAACAAATCAGGCCTCACAGTCCGAGTCACAGGACCAACATAATCAATCTCAATAATCTCCCTGGTTGGAACTAACTTCATGATTAAGCTGCCTTCCTTCTCCAGTTCTTCTGTGTCCGTGTGTCTTTAAGAGCATGCAGTAAACACAGGTCAACTGTGGACTCAGGTCTCTCAGCGCTCATGTACAATAATCTACTCTCTCAGGAGAACGCCTGGTGTCCTGCGGTCAAGTGCACAGGCCTGCAGAACTGCTCTATCAATCATCCAGTTGCTAAAGCCATTGAGGAGTGTGTGTGTATGCATGAGAGACAGGGAGTTAGCCTCTGCCAGTGTTTGTGAGTGTGCGCAACTATATGTATGTATGCAACTTTATCTCTGTGCTTATGTGTGTCTCTGTTGGTGTTTAGTGGCAGTATCATGCGGCAGCAGGACCCATCAGTCCTCAGTCTGGATTAACCATCAGATCCCCTCTATTCCACTATGGCTGCCTGCCTCCCGGCCACAGCCATCCAAACCGGCTGCACATCTGAAATCGTGCAAAATAGGAGCAAAGAGGGAATTTGCTGTGAACAATTCCAAATATTCAGCCACATGGAATCCGTTACCGCGGGAAACCATGGATAGATGGGTTCAGCAGAGGATGGGAAGAGGGGATGGGATGCGGGGGGGGGGGGGGGGGGACTCCAAATGCAAAAAAGATTCTAGGCTATCAGTCACTGTGAAATATGCACCAGCCAAACATATTACTTTCATCAGATATATCAAAGCATTTGATTTTCATAAAGAGCATAATGCAGAGATGCCGGCATGGAGGATTAACTGTGACAGTTCATGAAAGCCTCATGATCCCTCTGAAACAATGGAGATGCTGGTACAAACAGGAAACCCGTTTATGGATGTGTATGATATGATTAGTTAAGACACCACTTCTAAACCCCATCAGTACACCAGTATGATTGAAACATTCTGCTCTAGGACGCCGACGCCATGTGCTGCTGTGCTCCTGGCAGGGGACACAGGGGTACAGCTGGACCCCTCAAAGGGGCTAGCTCAGTTCAGTTAGGGGTAGAAGCAGAGTATGTACACATGTTGAAGTTTCTTCAGGTATGGTTCAGTTTGTATGAGTGTGTGTGTGTATGTATGTGAGAAACAAATGGAGAGAGAGCATGTGTGTGTGTGTGTGGTGCTGTAACCTACCTGTGCTACGTAGGACAGGTCTGAGATGAGGGAGAAGCTGTCCACCTCTCCCCGGCCGATGTAGGTCTGCAGTAGGATGTTGATCTTGCCGTATCCGTTCTCCACTCCGCCGGCAGCAGGCAGCTCACAGTAGTTACATTGCATCTGCTCTAGTTCCTCCATCTCCTCATCACGCACCTGGAAACACACACACACACACACACACACACACACACACACACACACACACACACACACACACACACACACACACAGTCAGGAGTCTTTCCACCTGGGTACTCAAACTATATCAAGACCTTGCTATACTGTTTAGCAGGTGTCCTGCAGCAGTCTATAATGTGTGATGAGTGACCTCTCAGTGTGACCTGTGACCTCTCACCTTGACCTGTTCAAACTCCTCGGCCTTGGAGACGATGCTGAGGATGTCAGCCTCTGTCTTCTGGGAGTTGAACAGCTCATTGAACGTCTGCATGGAGGAGGTGGTGGACAAACACAAACATCGAACTGACATAAGGAACAGCTGTTATCTAGTTGTATATTGCATGTTACTGTACCATCATTCATGATGAGTTTTTTTGTAGATAATACCATGCCATATTACACCTACACAGAAGGGTATATATATATATATATATATATATATATATATATATACACACACACACACACACACACACCTGGTTACAATAATATAACACATTGGAGTACACCAAACATGAGGAACACCTTTCTAATATTGAGTTGCAGCCTCAATTTGTCGGGGCATGGACTCCACAAGATGACGAAAGCTTTCCACAGGGATGCTGGCCCATGTTAATTGAAATGCATTCCAGGTGACTACCTCATGAAGCTGGTTGATAGAATGCCAAGAGTTTGCAAACCTGTCATCAAGGCAAAGAGTGGCTACTTTGAAGAACCTAAAATATATTTTGATTTGTTTAACACTTTTTTGGTTACTACATGATTCCATGTGTTATTTCATAGTTTTGATGTCTTCACTATTATTCTAAAAATGTAGAAAACAGGAAAAAGAAAGAAAAACCCTTGAATCAATAGCTGTGTTCAAACCTTTGACTGGTACTGTATGTCATGGAAAGAGCACCAGGTGTTCTTCATGTTTTGTACACTCAGTGTACAATACAACACAGTACATATAACATAATATCATGTTATGGAACTCTGGTGTACCTCCATGGTGTTGTATTTGATGTAGAAGTGACTGGCGGTTCTGCCCAGGTCAGTGGAGGCGAAGTATCCTGTCCTCTCCTCGAAGCGGATCATCCTGGCCTTGTCCAGCTTCCTGGCTGCCATCACCACCAGTTCCTTACGATACATCTCCAGACCTGGGTCCATCTAACACAGAGACAGAACAGTTTAACCCTGCCATCACCACCAGTTCCTTACAGTACAGCTCCAGACCTGGTCCATCTAACACAGAGACAGAACAGTTTAACCCTGCCATCACCACCAGTTCCTTACAGTACAGCTCCAGACCTGGTCCATCTACACAGAGACAGAACAGTTTAACCCTGCCATCACCACCAGTTCCTTACAGTACAGCTCCAGACCTGGTCCATCTAACACAGAGACAGAACAGTTTAACCCTGCCATCACCACCAGTTCCTTACAGTACAGCTCCAGACCTGGTCCATCTAACACAGAGACAGAACAGTTTAACCCTGCCATCACCACCAGTTCCTTACAGTACAGCTCCAGACCTGGTCCATCTAACACAGAGACAGAACAGTTTAACCCTGCCATCACCACCAGTTCCTTACAGTACAGCTCCAGACCTGGTCCATCTAACACAGAGAGCTAGACAATAAGAGTGTGTACAGTAGAGTGTGTGTCTGTGTGCATGCATGCGTGTACCTGGTAGGCCTTGTGGTTGATCCCGTAGACCAGAGGGTTGGCTCTCATGCGGATGTACAGGTAGGTGTAACTCAGCCACCTCACTGCTTCCTCCACGTTAGTCACAGTCCCTAGTGATACCTGCAGAGAGAGGGAGAGAGAGAGAGAGAGATCAATAACATCACATTCACCTTCAGTCATTTCAGCCCCCTAGCAGCACCTGGTGGAGATTCCATACTCAGCATTGATTCCTTCTCAATAAGTCCTCATTGAATCCTTGAGGTGGGTGCCATCTAGTGGTGACTTACTGTACTGTGTTCATTTTGTGAAATGGGCATTGGATGGAGATGAGAAGAGAACATGATTGAAAGGGGCCAGTTAGGCATCTGCTGTCAAACACAGATCACTGTGAAATATCTTTACACTAAAGACAAATATTGTTAACTTTCATTTGGTCTACCAGCTTCAAACAGCTGTAAAAACAATATTTTTTTTATGTTTGTTATGCCCCAATAGGCCAATATGACAGCCAATCACAACACTGGCGGGTAAGTAATACTGTGAAACTCTAACATTCTCCACTATTAGCGCCATATATACTATGGGCATTTTCTGAAATTACCTTGATAGATAACATTTTAAAAAGTACATTATCTGTAACATTTTGGACCATGCTTATTGCCTATGCATTGTCCATATTATCAGGTATGCTATTAGCAATAAGCACGATCACCTGTAGCCCAACTGATACAGCACCGTGGCTAGAAATAAATAGGCTGAAGCATGGGGTTGCCTAACTGCATTTACCCTATTGGGCTGATCATTCATAATGACGAATTTTACGTCCCCCCAAAAAGTGCATATAAACGTGTTTTACCCTAACTGGGGTAACACCCACCTGTCTGTACTTCTCACAGAAACCCCTTTCCCTGATTGCCACTACTGTTGAACAACTAAAAAAGTTACATCTGTCTCATGACATTCTTTTTAAACCACTCCCCCCAAAATATTTTGAGTTAGGGTGGCGTTTTAACCCAAGTTATCCTCTAATTGCCCTGTGTCACACTTAGCCCACTCTCCCCTATGCACTCACAGGGAGAATGACTGCTGAGCTGGTGCAGTTTGCACATATTTAGGAGTTGAGAAATAAAGTAGGAATGGAAAGCTGGGATCCACCTATTTTTAACAAAGGCCATTACAACTGCTGTTTTTCCAGAAGAACTGTTGTGCATTGACTGCTAGTCAGAATGCATGTTCCCCTCCTTATGCCTCTCGCAACTTCAATGTGCCTTGAGAGGAATATTTACCTTGGATAGAACTATTTTACTATAGTAGGTAAGGTATTTTATTCATTACTCGCATTGTTTGCAGAGGAAAAGTACATTTGGACTGTTCTAGCATCTTCAAAGTGCGCCTAGGCAGAAATAATTGTTGACGCTTCATTTTTTTTGTTGGCGCAGCGGCAATGATTTTGCCGTGGTGCAGCGCCACAGCTAAATGACTGCAGTGGAAACACTGGTATGATTGTTAAAGGAGAGGTCCTGAAGATGTGTGACTGTGGAGAAGACCTTTCCCAGCTATACTGGCGTGTGTGTCCCTACCTCAGCGTTGAGGTTATCAGCCATGGTCTCTAGGAACTGGCTCTCTATGGGGTTCTGCTGCGTGAGCAGGGTGAGGTAGTGGCTCAGCTTGTCATGTGCCGTGATGATGGTGCCCTCGCCGTACTTGTCAAACTGAGGCCGCCCGGCACGCCCGAAGATCTGCATCACGTCCAGGATGCCCAGGTCCACCAGGGTACCACGCTTGGCATCGTAGATTTGGGTGCCCTGTTGTTACCACGGGAACAAGAGAGGCCGGATATGAGTGGCTTTGGAGAGATAATACAGTCCTTATGGGCAAACGCCTGCATGTTTCAGTACAGACACCTACACAGACTTACCGTCTCCAAGAGTGAAGGGCACATGATACAGACTTACAAGTTCATACCTCAATCTAGGGTTGCACATTTTGGGGAATATTCAGAGGTGGAAACTTTCCGTGGGAATATATGTGAATTAACGGGAATATATGTGAATTAACAGAAATATATGCAAATTAATATTATTACCAATTAAAAGTAGATGATTTTTGCATTTGATATATTTACCATATTATACGGAGACAAACATAAACCTTTTACCTTATCATAAGTAGACATAATTGTAAATTATTAAATCTTTCCAATAGAAATACTTTTTTTTTTTAATTGTGAAGAATGGAACTTTAATTAAATGAGTTGAATCTTCACATGGGATGATTTCACTTAACAAAAGAAAGGGATTATTGAATGATCCCCATAGATCCATCACATCTCCCAAAAATGTTTTCAACACACATCTGTAAAATGTAAAAGTCTAGAAATTAAAGCTTTGGTTGTCTTCCTCTCAGGCTTCCATGTCTTCTCCCTGGACCTCCTCAATGTCCACCTCTTGAACATCAGACTCTGAGGCCTCATCCTCACTGTCACTTTCCAACCTTGTTAAGGGTGGCTCATTGTCAGGTTCAAAAAGCCTCAAATTTGGCCACCAATTTTTTTAACCCTTGTATTGGTCAGCCTGTTGCGTGCTTTGGTGTGTGTGTTCCCAAACAACAACCAATTGCGCTCTGAGGCGGCTGATATTGGTGGGATTTGGAGGATGGAGGCAACAGGGGAAAGAGCCTCAGATCCACAAAGTCCCTTCCACCAGGTGGCTGATGAGATATGTTGGCACAACTGCCATATTGCATCTCCATCCCAAAGCCCTTGCTTGGAAGTGTACTTCTCCAGACTGCCAAGAACCTTGCCCTCATCCAGGCCAAGGTGGCGAGGACACGGTAGTGATGACACCATAGGCCGTGTTGATCTCTGCAGCAGACCGGATGCTCTTGCCAGCATACTTGGGGTCCAACAAGTACGCTGCGGCATGTATGGGCTTCAGGCAGAAGTCGTCATGCTTTTTTATGTATTTCAGAAGTGCAGTTTCCTCTGCTTGGAGCAACAGTGAAGAGGGCAGGGCAGTACAGATTTCTTCCCTTACATCTGAAAACAGAGTCTGAACATCAGACAGGATGGCATTATCTCCCTCAATCCATGCAATGGCTACTGCTATAGGTTTCAGGAGTTTCAGGCTGCTTACCACTCTCTCCCAAAATACATCCTCCAGGAGGATCCTTCTTTTTCTGAGGTTTCTTTAGATTTTCCCATGATGTCAAGCAAAGAGGCACTGAGTTCGAAGGTAGGCCTTGAAATACATCCACAGGTACACCTCCTATTGACTCAAATGATGTCAATTAGCCTTTCAGAAGCTTCTAAAGCCATGACATACTTTTCAGGAATTTTCCAAGCTGTTTAAAGGCAGAGTCAACTTAGGGTATGCAAACTTCTGACCCACTGGAATAGTGATACAGTGAATTATAAGTGAAATAATCTGTCTGTAAACAATTGGAAAAATTACTTGTGTCATGCACAAAGTAGATGTCCTAACCGACTTGCCAAAACTATAGTTTGTTAACAAGAAATTTGTGGAGTGGTTGAAAAACGAGTTTTAATGACTCCAACCTAAGTGTATGTAAACTTCCGACTTTAACTATACCTAACCATTTCCTTGTCTCTCTTGTAGTGTATCCATTGTTTTCAGTGCCATGATGTCCTTGAATGACTCCTCCACTTTAGACCAAGCAGCCTTCATGTTCACAGCATTGTCTGTCACCAGTGCAAATACCTTCTGTGGTCCAAGGTAATTGATGACTGCCTTCAGCTCATCTGCAATGTAGAGACTGTTGTCTGTCCCTTGTGGCTGTGCTCTTGTAAAATACTGGTTGAGGGGTGGAGATGATGTAGTTAACTATTCCTTGCCCACGAACATTCGACCACCCATCAGAGATGATTGCAATACAGTCTGCTTTCTCTATGATTTGCTTGACCTTCACTTGAACTCTGTTGAACTCTGCATCCAGCAAAAGAGTAGAAAAAGCATGTCTGGTAGGAGGGGTGTATGCTGGGTAAAGAAAATTCAGAAATCTCTTCCAATACACATTGCCTGTGAGCATCAGAGGTGAACCAGTTGCATACACAGCTTGAGCAAGACATTCAACAGCATTTCTGATTACGTTCCTCCATTGAGTCAAAAAAACTTCTGATTCCATGAGGACCATGAGCTGTTGCTATCGATAAGGTGTCTGATTCATCAATTTCACCTCGACTAGAAGTAGAGGGACTTTGTCAGAGGTTGCTTGTTTTGAGCGCTGAGGGAACTTAATGTACTTGGCCAGATGATTCTGCATCTTTGTTGCGTTCTTCACATGATTTGGCACAGTATTTGCAAATGTGCACAGATTTTCCTTCTACATTAGCTGCAGTGAAATGTCTCCACACATCAGATAGTGCCCGTGGCATATTCCTGTAAAGATGTTTTTTTTTAAATGAGTAAAAAACAAACAAATACAATTCCATGTACAGATACATTTTGGTAGCAAAAACTAACTAGCAGAAATTGTTAACAAGTTAGAAATGATTTAAACACAGTTTGTTGTAGGCTACTATTTACTAGTTAACAAAAAATCATGTATGTCATATAAAATATATTCACACCACCCAGTATTGTAATCAAAACTTACCAGAAAGCATGTAGTCCTTGGCTCAGACAGTGTAGTAATGTGGGCTCAATAGCATCTCATTAGTGTGCAAGATCTTGAGAATCAGCTGTACATGTGATGGAAGAATGCACTGCACATTAGAGGTCGACCGATTATGATTTTTCAACGCTGATACCGATTATTGGAGGGCCAAATTAAAGCCGATACCGATTAATCGGCCGGGTTTTTATATATATATAATTGTAATAATGAAAATTACAACAATACAGAATGAACACTTACTTTAACTTAATATAATAAATAAATAAAATCTAGTTAGTCTCAAATAATGAAACATGTTCAATTTGGTTTAAATAATGCAAAAACAAAGTGTTGGAGAAGAAAGTAAAAGTGCAATATGTGCCATGTAAAAAAGCTAATGTTTAAGTTCCTTGCTCAGAACGTATGAAAGCTGGTGGTTCCTTTAAAACATGAGTCTTCAATATTCCCAGGTAAGAAGTTTTAGGTTGTAGTTATTATAGGACTATTTCTCTCTATACCATTTGTATTTCATATAGCTTTGACTATTGGATGTTCTAATTGGTACTTTAGTATTGCCAGCCTAATCTCGGGAGTTGATAGGCTTGAAGTCATAAACAGCGCAATGCTTGAAACACAGCGAAGAGCTGCTGGCAAATGCAGGAAAGTGCTGTTTGAATGAATGCTTCCGAGCCTGCTGCTGCCTACCACCGCTCAGTCAGACTGCTCTATCAAATCATATACTTAATTATAATAACACACAGAAATACGAGCCTTAGGTCATTAATATGGTCAAATCCGGAAACTATCATTTCGAAAACAAAACGTAACCGTTCCGTATTTTATCTAACGGGTGGCATCCTAAAGTCTAAATATTGCTGTTACATTGAACAACCTTCAAAGTTATGTAATAATTATGTACAATTCTGGCAAATTAATTACGGTCTTTGTTAGGAAGAAATGGTCTTCACATAGTTCGCAATGAGCCAGGCGACCCAAACTGCTGCATATACCCTGACTCTGCTTGCACAGAACGCAAGAGAAAAGTGACACAATTTCCCTAGTTAAAAGAAATTCATGTTAGCAGGCAATATTAACTAAATATGCAGGTTTATAAATATACTTGTGTATAGATTTTAAGAAAGGCATTGATGTTTATGGTTAGGTACACATTGGTGCAACGCCAGTGCTTTTTTCACGAATGCGCTATTTAAATCATCACCCATTTGGCGAAGTAGGCTGTGATTCAATGATAAATTAACAGGCACCGCATCGATTATATGCAACGCAGGACAAGCTAGATAAACTAGTAATATCATCAACCATGTGTAGTTAACTAGTGATTATGTTAAGATTGATTGTTTTTTATAAGATAAGTTTAATGCTAGCTAGCACCTTACCTTGGCTCCTTGCTGCACTTGCATAACAGGTAGTCAGCCTGCCACTCAGTCTCCTCGTGGAGTGCAATGTAATCGGCCATGATCGGTGTCCAAAAATGTAGATAACCAATTGTTATGAAAACTTGACATCGGCCCTAATTAATCGGCCATTCCGATTAATCGGTCGACCTCTACTGCACATGTGATGGAAGAATGCACTGCGCATGCAGAGGGTTGCAATTCTATTGAATTGGGGATAGTTTAACCAAAATATGCCACAAGTCCTAGAATTGCCTTATGTGTATCCCACAAAAAAGGTTCACTATTATAAGCTAAGTTCCTTGATGAATTTTTGCAACATTCTCCAAATTCCCGGGCTTAACTTCCCATGGAAAATTTCCAACCCTTTGCAACCCTACCTCAAATCAGACCGAAAAACTCCCAACTCCCAATGAAAGTAAGCATTTTGTTGGACAGTGTATACCATGTGTTTCCTGTTCATAAGACTAACAAAACTTGAAACGCGTGCGTGCAAACCGACCTTGATGATGACAGCGTGTGCAGGCAGGTTGACTCCCCAGGCCAGTGTGGCAGTACAGCACAGAACCTTGAGGTAACCCCTGGAGAACATGCTCTCCATCAGGCTACGGTCAGCACGCAGCATCCCAGCATGGTGGATCCCAAAACCATCTGGGAACATCTCCTTCATCTGCTTGTTCCTGGAACGCTGGATCTGGGGGAGAGAAGGAGAGAGAGGGAATAGTCAGAGGTGGGAGGGAAGGATCGAGAGAACACAATCAGGAGAGAAGGAAAGAGAGAACCAATCAGCACAGCCTGTGTATGCAGAAGAGAGGAAGAAGGATGGAGAGGGAGTATTGCTTTAACAAGTACTTTGTCATGCCAATAAAGCATTGCTGACTACCCCCAAGGATCAGAGGTCAAATATACATTTTGAGTCGGCACAACATGCCAACTGCTTTATGGCTGTGTCCTTACTCAGACCTAACTCCCCACTGCAGCTGCTAGAGGGCACCATCAAGGTGTCCAGACTGCTACCCAATAATCACACATCTGTAGAGTCCTTCAGACAGATCTATAAAACAGCTGTTATATTGATCCTGCTGGGCCAGTATCAGTCAGTGTCCTTTAGTACCTGATAAAACACTGCAACCCTAAGTTTAGGTTTTATTTCAGTTTTAATAGCTGCTTCTATGTTAGTTTAAAAAGCAGTAATTTAACTGAAGGCAACTACTTTTTTTTTTTTACCCTTGTTTCAAGTATACACATATGCAGCACGCACGCACACACACACACACAGCTGATTGAGATGTGTGTGTTGACAGGCAGAGAGGAGAGGTGGTGACCTGGTCAGGCAGTAATAATGGCCTGCTCATCAGACAGCTTTATCTCTCTCTGGACAACTAAATGGAGGTCAGAGAGAGAGCACAGAGGAAAAAGACCATTATAGCTAGCATCTGTCTGTCTGCGTGTGTGTGTGTGTGTGTGTGTGTGTGTGTGTGTGTGGTTGAGGGAGAGAAAGTGTTTCTCTGTGTGTACAGTACATGGGCCAAATTGCACATTGGCTCCCACTCAGATTTAAATACCAACTGTGTTTCCTGAACACCTGATTTACTTAAAGGGCGCATCTCAATAGGTGGTCCAGGTAAGTCATGACAAGTGGGGGGGTTGGCCTTTCCTCTTCTGTTCTCTAGTGCCCCTCTATTGTTCCTCAAGCAAGGGGGAGGCCAATGACATCCCAGATTCCCATCAAACCAACTCCTTGAATGCCTTACTCCTTGGACTTTGCAGTTGTGCCTAAAAAACACACGTGGTCAAAACATGTATTTGTTTTACCCTTTAGTGTGTGTACTTAGGATATCGCATTTCAACAATAAAAGTAAAAAACTGGCACACACTACCACGGCTCCAACTAGACACACACACACACACACAACCACGGCTCCAACTAGACACACACACACACACACAACCACGGCTCCAACTAGACACACACACACAACCACGGCTCCAACTAGACACACACTACCACGGCTCCAACTACACACACACACACACACACACACACACACACACACACACACACACACACACACACACACACACACACACACACACACATCTCCAACTAGACACACACACACACACACACACACGGCTCCAACTAGACACACACACTACCACGGCTCCAACTAGACACACACACAACCACGACTCCAACCACACACACACACACACACACATACCACAACTCCAACTATACACACACACACCACATCTCCAACTAGACACACACACACACCACTACCACAGCTCCAACTAGACACACACACACACTCACACACACAACCACGGCTCCAACTACACACACACACACACACACACACACACACACACACACACACACACACACACACACACACACACACACATCTCCAACTAGACACACACACACACACCACTACCACAGCTCCAACTAGACACACACACACACACAACCACAGCTCCAACTAGACACACACACACACACCACTACCACAGCTCCAACTAGACACACACACACACACACACAACCACAGCTCCAACTAGACACACACACACACCACAGCTCCAACTAGACACACACTCCAACTAGACACACACACACACCACTACCACGGCTCCAACTAGACACACACACACACACACACACACCACAGCTCCAACTAGACACACACACCACTACTACAGCTCCAACTACACACACACACACACCACTACCACAGCTCCAACTAGACACACACACACACACCACTACCACATCTCCAACTAGACACACACACCACTACCACGGCTCCAACAAGACACACACACACACCACTACCACAGCTCCAACTAGACACACACACACACACACACACACACACACACTTCTGTGAAATCAAACTGTCCACTTAGGAAGCAACACTGATTGACAATAAATTTCACATGCTGTTGTGCAAATGGAATAGACAACAGGTGGAAATTATAGGCAATTAGCAAGACACCCCCAATAAAGGAGTGGTTTTGCAGGTGGTAACCACAGACCACTTCTCAGTTCCTATGTTTCCTGGCTGATGTTTTGGTCACTTTTGAATGCTGGCGGTGCTTTCACTCTAGTGGTAGCATGGGACGGAGTCTACAACCCACACAAGTGGCTCAGGTAGTGCAGCTCATCTAGGATGGCACATCAATGTGAGCTGTGGCAAGAAGGTTTGCTGTGTCTGTCAGCGTAGTGTCCAGAGCATGGAGGCGCTACCAGGAGACAGGCCAGTACATCAGGAGACGTGGAGGAGGCCGTAGGAGGGCAACAACCCAGCAGCAGGACCGCTACCTCCGCCTTTGTGCAAGGAGGAGCAGGAGGAGCACTGCCAGAGCCCTGCAAAATGATCTCCAGCAGGCCACAAATGTGCATGTGTCTGCTCAAACGGTCAGAAACAGACGCCATGAGGGTGGTATGAGGGCCCGACGTCCACAGGTGGGGGTTGTGCTTACAGCCCAACACCGTGCAGGACATTTGGCATTTGCCAGAGAACACCAAGATTGGCAAATTCGCCACTGGCGCCCTGTGCTCTTCACAGATGAAAGCAGGTTCACACTGAGCACATGTGACAGACGTGACAGTCTGGAGACGCCGTGGAGAACGTTCTGCTGCCTGCAACATCCTCCAGCATGACCGGTTTGGCGGTGGGTCAGTGATGGTGTGGGGTGGCATTTCTTTGGGGGGCCGCACAGCCCTCCATGTGCTCGCCAGAGGTAGCCTGACTGCCATTAGGTACCGAGATGAGATCCTCAGACCCCTTGTGAGACCATATACTGGTGCGGTTGGCCCTGGGTTCCTCCTAATGCAAGACAATGCTGGACCTCATGTGGCTGGAGTGTGTCAGCAGTTCCTGCAAGAGGAAGGCATTGATGCTATGGACTGGCCCGCCCGTTCCCCAGACCTGAATCCAATTGAGCACATCTGGGACATCATGTCTCGCTCCATCCACCAATGCCACGTTGCACCACAGACTGTCCAGGAGTTGGCGGATGCTTTAGTCCAGGTCTGGGAGGAGATCCCTCTGGAGACCATCCGCCACCTCATCAGGAGCATGCCCAGGCGTTGTAGGGAGGTCATACAGGCACGTGGAGGCCACACACACTACTGAGCCTCATTTTGACTTGTTTTAAGGACATTACATCAAAGTTGGATCAGCCTGTAGTTTGGTTTTCCACTTTAATTTTGAGTGTGACTCCAAATCCAGACCTCCATGGGTTGATAAATTGGATTTCCATTGATTATTTTTGTGTGATTTTGTTGTCAGCACATTCAACTATGTAAAGAAAAAAGTATTTAATTAGATTATTTCATTCATTCAGATCTAGGATGTGTTATTTTAGTGTTCCCTTTATTTTTTTGAGCAGTGTAGTATTTCCTGCATATAGAAATTACAGTTTTTGTTTTCAGCATTCATCACAGGTAACTTAAACTCTATTTTTATTATTCAAACAGTTGAGAGTATTTGTCTCCTAAGCAGACTCTTCAGTATCGTTGTCACTTCAGAGCTGTGTGTGTGTGTGGGTGGGTGTATATATACACACACACACACACACACACACAAGAAAGCATAATAATAAATCGGCCGATTAATCGGCATCGGCTTTTTTGGCCCTCCAATAATCGGTATTGGTGTTGAAAAATCATAATCGGTCGACCTCTAACACACACACACCACAGCTCCAACTAGACACACACACACCACAAGCACGGCTCCAACTACACACACACACATCACTACCACGGCTCCAACTAGACACACACCGTTAAGCACAGCCATTGATGTGAATGAACCAGACGGTGCCAATATGACAGCGGTTGTATATTATGTTGGGGCTCGGGAAAAATGACAAACTCTACACACAATACAACTAGCTAAAAGTCAACTGCCTGTGCAAGTGATATAAAAGCAACATCAACAATTAGGATGCACCTCTACAAACATACAGCACATAGCCCTGACTCCATTGGACTTTCCTGTGACTCTCTACTCTATACTGATGCACTAGGCAGTACCACCATCACTCCATTCTCTGTAATACTGCCAGTTCTTCTGTTGTTCAGATCTACATAACTAGCTCCCTCCACCACCGCCAACAGTAATACCCATGAGCACAACTCAGCATGCAATGAAGTGTTCATTTACTTAGCTAGATTGTGACAGACAGGATGGTTAATTGTTGATTTCATTTGGCCAGCCCTTGATAGTCATAATGTTTGGCCACTTACTTTGGCAGGCTTTTAACACTGGATGAGCTGAAAGAGTGGGCGGAAGAGCTGCCAGCGGAGCGGAGGAGCTGACGGACTGAGCGGGCGGGCGGTGGAGCTGACAGACTGAGCGGGCGGAGGAGCTGCCAGCGGAGCGGAGGAGCGGACGGGCTGAGCGGGCGGGCGGTGGAGCTGACAGACTGAGCGGGCGGAGGAGCTGCCAGCGGAGCTAAGGAGCTGACGGGCTGAGCGGGCGGGCGGAGTAGCTGACAGACTGAGAGGGCGGAGGAGCTGACAGACAGAGGGCAGAGGAGCTGACAGACTGAGCGGGCGGAGGAGCTGACAGACTGAGCGGGCGGAGGAGCTGACAGACTGAGCGGGCGGAGGAGCTGACAGACAGAGGGCGGAGGAGCTGACAGACTGAGAGGGCGGAGGAGCTGACAGACTGAGTGGGCGGTGGAGCTGACAGACTGAGCGGGCGGAGGAGCTGACAGACTGAGAGGGCGGTGGAGCTGACAGACTGAGAGGGCGGAGGAGCTGACAGACTGAGCGGGCGGAGGAGCTGACAGACTGAGCGGGCGGTGGAGCTGACAGACAGAGGGCGGAGGAGCTGACAGACTGAGCGGGCGGTGGAGCTGACAGACTGAGAGGGCGGAGGAGCTGACAGACTGAGCGGGCGGAGGAGCTGACAGACTGAGTGGGCGGAGGAGCTGACAGACTGAGAGGGCGGAGGAGCTGACAGACTGAGTGGGCGGTGGAGCTGACAGACTGAGCGGGCGGAGGAGCTGACAGACTGAGTGGGCGGTGGAGCTGACAGACTGAGTGGGCGGAGGAGCTGACAGACTGAGAGGGCGGAGGAGCTGACAGACTGAGAGGGCGGAGGAGCTGACAGACTGAGCGGGCGGAGGAGCTGACAGACTGAGAGGGCGGAGGAGCTGACAGACTGAGTGGGCGGAGGAGCTGACAGACTGAGAGGGCGGAGGAGCTGACAGACTGAGTGGGCGGAGGAGCTGACAGACTGAGAGGGCGGAGGAGCTGACAGACTGAGAGGGCGGAGGAGCTGACAGACTGAGTGGGCGGTGGAGCTGACAGACTGAGCGGGCGGAGGAGCTGACAGACTGAGTGGGCGGTGGAGCTGACAGACTGAGCGGGCGGAGGAGCTGACAGACTGAGTGGGCGGAGGAGCTGACAGACTGAGTGGGCGGAGGAGCTGACAGACTGAGTGGGCGGTGGAGCTGACAGACTGAGCGGGCGGAGGAGCTGACAGACTGAGTGGGCGGTGGAGCTGACAGACTGAGCGGGCGGAGGAGCTGACAGACTGAGTGGGCGGTGGAGCTGACAGACTGAGCGGGCGGAGGAGCTGACAGACTGAGTGGGCGGAGGAGCTGACAGACTGAGTGGGCGGTGGAGCTGACAGACTGAGTGGGCGGTGGAGCTGACAGACTGAGCGGGCGGAGGAGCTGACAGACTGAGCGGGCGGAGGAGCTGACAGACTGAGTGGGCGGAGGAGCTGACAGACTGAGTGGGCGGTGGAGCTGACAGACTGAGTGGGCGGAGGAGCTGCCACTTACTCACACTCTACTCCACTTTACCTCTCTTTTTTTCCTATCGTTCTTGCTCTCTCTCTCCCTTTGTGTTTCTGCTGGGTACAGTACATCCAGTACATACAGTACATACAGTATAAACAGAATGTAGGTCTATGTATGGGGTGGAGGGGTGTGTGTGTGTGTGCACGTGGCATGTGTTTATAGTGTGTTATGTACTTACATGCATGTGTGTGTAATGTGTGCTTCCGTGTGTGTGTTTGCTTCCGTGTGTGTGTGCTTCCGTGTGTGTGTGTGCTTCCGTGTGTGTGTGTGCTTCCGTGTGTGTGTGTGTGTGTGTGTGTGTGTGTGTGTGTGTGTGTGTGTGTGTGTGTGTGAGAGAGAGAGAGGAGAGGAGATGAAAGCCAGGCAGCCAGTGTGTGATAGCAGTTCTTTGTTTTCTCAGAGGGACACGGTGGGAGGCACAGCGGAACCACAAACTCAACTCAGCCTTTTACAACCTGATGATGTGGCAATTAAACAGGACGATGACAGAGAGCGGGTTGGTTTGCATGACCACGGTTACATGTTAGACCGGTCCCTCAGGCTACCAGACTGCAAATGAGCTTTTACACTAAAATGTGTATTTTCCTTTGCAGTACTTTTCTTGCACCCGTCTGTCTATTTATCTACAGCACTGTATTATACATCTAGTCATCTTGTGGTTGTCAGTGTTTGAGTGTGTTACCTGTATCCGACTGTGTGTGCGTGTGTTTTCTCTGAGTGTGTTTCTGTCTCATTGCAGTTTATCACTCTTTGGTCTGCGCTATCAGCTTGGGCATACAGTAGTGACAGATCGTCACGGCAACTCAGACATGTTCATAAGATCATCGGCGGTGTAAAAATAGCCCCAAGCGAAAGCAAATATAGACATTAATGAGCGCGTTGAGGTCCTGTGTATCGGCAGGCGGGCGGCGTGGAGTCCCAGGTGGTCTAGCGTCTCAACGTCTACAAAGCAAAACGCTTCCCTCAGACAGACACCCTGTCAATGCAACAGGACATGAAACCCCATCAAAGATACAGTACAGTGCAGAAGATGAAAGACATACTCCACCACCACCACACACACCCCTAGAGTCCAGAGAGAGTGATGAGAGATAAAAATCAAGTTGAGGGGGAGAGGAAGAGAGTGGGGTGGATGGGAGAGAAGAAGAGACAGAGTCATCATCCTTTCATCCACATCAATGGGCATCCATCCATCCATCCATCCAGTGCAATGGCTCTCTGCACCATACAATAGACCTACACCCATACATACTGGTGTACACGCAATAGACACCAATTCACTGACTAGAACAGATGGCTCTAAAGCCACGATGGACTCATGGCCATGGCTCAATCTGGGTTCCCTGGGCTCAAAAGTAATACACTATATAGGGAATAGGGTGCCATTTGGGACTCAGCCCAAAAGAGGTACGGAGGAGAGCTGTCCTGTCCTGCTGTACCCTAACCTGGCCACTAGGTGGCCCTTCATCCCCACAGCTGAGCTGAGCCACTGTACTGTTCTCTGGTGCTGGGTCGCTGTGACAGAGCACCTTCCATCTCACAGAGAGGACCCATCAAACTGGAGAGGACAAGCTAGTGGGCTCCTCAGTGTGGGTTGAGTTCTCACACAGGCACACTCACCATGCACTCATACACTGACACCACACACACACATTACATGTGCACACACATGCGAGAGAACCCTTTTCAAAGGTAGTATGGACAGGCCAACAGATGGTCTGACCATTCAAATGTTCCACTTCATGAGAAACTTTGACTCTTTCACTCTGATAGACATGATTTGCATAGACATGATGAACTAGCTCAATAAATAACCATTATTCCAGCAGAACTCTTTATTCAAGTGGCTGCATTAAGATATCTAAGCTAGATTGACAGCCTCTTCAACCCCCGAGTCAATTAATGAACATTATGAGAGAGAAAATATACTGGAATCACTTTTGACTTTTAAAAAGGTAGGATAAATAATGCCAAATTATAGAACTGACCTTAGAGGTGCTGTATACTTCACTACATATGCATACGGGAGATTAAAAAACACCTATAAATATTAATGTGGGCCAATTTCCCAGCACAAAGAAGTCATGCATTATCTCTGTGTGGGCTTAGAGTGGAATCAGCCTCGTGCTCCCTCCCCCACTAACACAAGACTGACAGGTGGACGGACGAAGAGACAGACACGAGGACAGCAGGACAATAGAGGAGAGAGCTCAACTACTATTCTGGAGGTCCTTCGCTAACACTCCATTTGATGTTCTGCTTATTAACCTCTTAATAAGGCATTAGTAAATACTTTACTAACAATTACAAGACTATAGCGTTTGTTGACATAGCATAAGTACATCTATATGCAATCCATTTATTACGCATAGCTTTAATCATATACTGTATAAACCATGGAACAACCAGCTTTAATCATATACTGTATAAACCATGGAACAACCAGCTTTAATCATATACTGTATAAACCATGGAACAACCAGCTTTAATCATATACTGTATAAACCATGGAACAACCAGCTTTAATCATATACTGTATAAACCATGGAACAACCAGCTTTAATCATATACTGTATAAACCATGGAACAACCAGCTTTAATCATATACTGTATAAACCATGGAACAACCAGCTTTAATCATATACTGTATAAACCATGGAACAACCAGCTTTAATCATATACTGTATAAACCATGGAACAACCAGCTTTAATCATGGGTTTACTCCATTTAAAGGTTAACATCAGAAATCAAACGAACGGAACAATAATTGTATCTTACTGTATCACTGACTAAAGTGTTGCAGCCCCATCTGTACTGAGGGTCTAATTCACAGCTCAACAGGAGCACACAGTTCTCTTTACAGTTGATTAGCTTTCTGATGTCTATTTTAGTCTCCTTACAAGTATTATAATCAGATAATTATGTGTATTATTGTGCTACACACAATTAAAATATGTATATTCACAGGCATACACACACACTTTATCTTCAACTAATTCATATCCATTCTGTCAAACCAGGCCACGACATAATCTCTCGTCTGTATTTGTGGATTTACAAAGCGTGAAAAGTGATATGATTTGTATATTTATACATTTCCCCATATAAATAGCAGTGAAGATTAGAGGCACATCAATCTTGGTCCGGCCCCGAGGAATAAAGGAAAGGTTAGTAGATTTATCACCCTGCCTCATGTTGCTATATATATATATATATATATATATATATATATATATATATATATATATCTCTCTCTCTCTCTCTCTCTCGCTCTCTCTCTCTCTCTCTCTCTCTCTCTCTCTCTCTCTCTCTCTCTCTCTCTCTCTCTCTCTCTCTCTCTCTCTCTCTCTCTCTCTCTCTCTCTCTCTCTCTCTCTCTCTCTCTCTCTCTCTCTCTCTCTCTCTCTCTCTCTCTCTCTCTCTCTCTCTCTCTCTCTCTCTCTCTCTGAGATTTAAATACGGAGAGACATACAGTCTGACTAAACGTTGTCCTGTGAGGACTGCTGCAGATACACCCCTGTGTACTCTCCGTGCACACACACCATTAATTAAGAGTGTGAGTGCGCACAACACATGCACACACACACACACACAAAGACACACACAGTGAGAATGCGGTCCATGCCGTAGCCCCAGTGGCAGAGTAGTTGTGTGAGGTGGAGAGGAGCAGAGTGACTTTCAGAAATCACTGAGGGAGCAGCAGGCCAACCCTGACACTGGTCTGTGTGTGTGTGTGTGTGTGTGTGTGTGTGTGTGTGTGTGTGTGTGTGTGTGTGTGTGTGTGTGTGTGTGTGTGTGTGCGTGCGGCTGTCTATTGATCCATGTCCTGTGTGATTGACTGTAGCCATGGGCTCAGGATGAATACAATCAATCATGACCAGCAGGTTCTGCCCAGCAGGTTCTGCCCAGCAGGTTCTGACCATACGCTCCTCTACTCCTCTGCCTGGACAAGAAATAGTGAGTCTGGTTGGGTCCAACTGGACTAGAGCATGGGCCAAGCTACACACACAGAGATCCTATTAAATTACTATAGCATGCTAATTTCACATTTTATGTCTACACAGCACTGACTGTCTACATCTGTAGGTCTGTCTGCCTGCCGGTCTGTCTGCCTGCCGGTCTGTCTGCCTGCCGGTCTGTCTGCCCACCTCGGTCTTCATCTTCAACCAGAAGCCTACTCCCCGGTCTACAGGTTAAATATCAGAACTGTCCTCCTCAAGCACATTCAACTCCTGAGCTGTTCTCATTCATAGCATAAGTAGAAGGCAGTCAAACACCCAGTAGATAAAACACTTAGACAACAGAGCTCCACTTCACTTCCCTGGCCTGTTAATTGGCCTGTATCTGAGTGCTGTAAAGTTTGTTCATGGTATCTACGGGGGCAGAGTGGGCCCCTCTGACTCTCACACACATCCTTCCTCTTTGTTTACAGCTCTCCCCTGAGGAACCCACTCTGAAGAGGCGCCTGACCTCAATTTCTCTCACTTTCCTCTCCTTTAAATCTCATGAATAAATGCTCATAAATAACGGCGTTTGTCTGTAGCCTGAGCCAAAGAGGAGAGCCAGCCCAGCAGCGCACAGCCACTTTACAGTACACACAGTAACTTTAGTACACACTCCAGTAGACTGGAGTCCATAGTTACAGTAACTTCAGTACACACTCCAGTAGACTGGAGTCCATAGTTACAGTAACTTCAGTAGACTGGAGTCCATAGTTACAGTAACTTCAGTACACACTCCAGTAGACTGGAGTCCATAGTTACAGTAACTTCAGTAGACTGGAGTCCATAGTTACAGTAACTTCAGTACACACTCCAGTAGACTGGAGTCCATAGTTACAGTAACTTCAGTAGACTGGAGTCCATAGTTACAGTAACTTTAGTACACACTCCAGTAGACTGGAGTCCATAGTTACAGTAACTTTAGTACACACTCCAGTTTGACTGGAGTCCATAGTTACAGTAACTTCAGTACACACTCCAGTAGACTGGAGTCCATAGTTACAGTAACTTCAGTAGACTGGAGTCCATAGTTACAGTAACTTTAGTACACACTCCAGTTTGACTGGAGTCCATAGTTACAGTAACTTCAGTAGACTGGAGTCCATAGTTACAGTAACTTCAGTACACACTCCAGTAGACTGGAGTCCATAGTTACAGTAACTTCAGTAGACTGGAGTCCATAGTTACAGTAACTTTAGTACACACTCCAGTAGACTGGAGTCCATAGTTACAGTAACTTCAGTACACACTCCAGTAGACTGGAGTCCATAGTTACAGCAACTTTAGTACACACTCCAGTAGACTGGAGTCCATACAGTGGGGGGAAAAAGTAATTGATCCTAGTCCTAACCCAGGTCTAATCCTAACCAGTAGTTACTCCTAACCCAGGTCTAGTCCTAACCAGTAGTTACTCCTAACCCAGGTCTACTCCTAACCCAGGTCTACTCCTAACCCAGGTCTACTCCTAATCCAGGTCTACTCCTAACCCAGGTCTAGTCCTAACCAGTAGTTACTCCTAACCCAGGTCTACTCCTAACCCAGGTCTACTCCTAACCCGTAGTTACTCCTAACCCAGGTCTACTCCTAACCCAGGTCTACTCCTAACCAGTAGTTACTCCTAATCCAGGTCTAGTCCTAACCAGTAGTTACTCCTAACCCAGGTCTACTCCTAACCCAGGTCTAGTCCTAACCAGTAGTTACTCCTAACCCAGGTCTAGTCCTAACCCAGGTCTACTCCTAATCCAGGTCTAGTCCTAACCCAGGTCTACTCCTAACCCAGGTCTAGTCCTAACCCAGGTCTAGTCCTAACCAGTAGTTACTCCTAACCCAGGTCTAGTCCTAACCAGTAGTTACTCCTAACCCAGGTCTAGTCCTAACCCAGGTCTACTCCTAATCCAGGTCTAGTCCTAACCCGTAGCTACTTCTAACCCGTAGCTACTCCTAACCCGTAGCTACTCCTAACCCGTAGCTACTCCTAACCCAGGTCTACTCCTAACCCGTAGCTACTCCTAACCCGTAGTTACTCCTAACCCAGGTCTACTCCTAACCCAGGTCTAGTCCTAACCCAGGTCTACTCCTAACCCAGGTCGGTCTAGTTCTAACCCAGGTCGGTCTAGTCCTAACCCAGGTCTCGTCCTAACCCAGGTCGGTCTAGTCCTAACCCAGGTCTAGTCCTAACCCAGGTCTCGTCCTAACCCAGGTCTCGTCCTAACCCAGGTCTCGTCCTAACCCAGGTCTACTCCTAACCAGTAGTTACTCCTAATCCAGGTCTAGTCCTAACCCAGGTCTAGTCCTAACCCAGGTCTAGTCCTAACCCAGGTCTACTCCTAACCCAGGTCTAGTCCTAACCCAGGTCTAGTCCTAACCCAGGTCTACTGCTAACCCAGGTCTAGTCCTAACCCAGGTCTCTAGTCCTAACCCAGGTCTAGTCCTAACCCAGGTCTCGTCCTAACCCAGGTCTCGTCCTAACCCAGGTCTACTCCTAACCCAGGTCTACTCCTAACCCAGGTCTAGTCCTAACCCAGGTCTAGTCCTAACCCAGGTCTAGTCCTAACCCAGGTCTAGTCCTAACCCAGGTCTAGTCCTAACCCAGGTCTAGTCCTAACCCAGGTCTACTCCTAACCCAGGTCTAGTCCTAACCAGTAGTTACTCCTCACCTGAAACAGAAATAAACCAACGTATGTTCCTTACTGATTTCTCACACTGGCCGTAGTCCGGTCCATGGTCTGGCTGGAAGAAGGAAGACTCTCCACGGTTCTTGGCCATCTCGATCAGCCCCATGGCTGTCCTCACCGTGGCATTACGAGCATGGACAAACACCATCACCTGGGTAACACAGAGAACAGAGACACGGGTCAGTCTGGTTTAAAAGGGAAAAACACAGAGGACGGAGAGAAGACAATCTTGAGCATAGACAAACACCATCACCTGGAAGACGCAGAGAACACAGACACAGGTCTGGGGTCAAAGGTCAAAACACACAGAGATAGAGGTAGAGGTCAGCCCATACTGTTCGCTACAACATTCCTCCATCTAAAAGCACTACTGTATGTACAGTGCTGTTCCTTGCCACACTAAAGCTCCATTGTGACTGCAGATACTTCTCTCCTGCTGTACTGTATGAGAACAGAAGAAGGTCACGGTGCCATTTTAATCTTTTGTTAAAAGGACAGAGAAGGGCTGTCATTTTCCTATTACACTCAGCCTGCCCTTGTAAAACAGTCAATACCACAGACAAAACAATCAATAACAGAAATACAAGACAGTTATGAGATGGAGGCAAAGGACTCTCCCTCCCTCCTTCCTTCCTTCCCTCCCACCCTCCTTCCCCCTTGTCTTTTAAGGACACTATAAAGGGACAAGAGAGAGGAGTGAGGGAGGGAGAGAGAATATGAGAGACAGTGGGAGGGGAGATGAGAGATAGCATGTTAATATCCATGTGTGTGTGTGTGTCTATGTGAACGTGTGTGAGTACAGGCCTGAAGGGTGTGTTTCCTTCCTCTGTCTTTGTACCAGTCACAGTGGGAGCCTCATAACAGATAATGTGCCACCATTGATTCCTGTTCTGCTGCAGAGCTCAGAAGTGTCATCCCTCCTCTGTCACTGTTCTCTGTCTAACCCCTCACTGCTGGGCTGGCACAGTTACACCGCACACACGCACGTACACAGGGCTGTTCCTATTATGGAATTTTGGATAACAATGAATTGTCATGCAAATGGTCACATTGTCATTTTTGTTGAAAAATGTTTTTGCATGTAATGTATTGTAATGTATCATAATGTAATGCATCATAATGTAATGTATCATAATGTAATGTATCATAATGTAATGCATCATAATGTAATGCATCATAATGTAATGTATCATAATGTAATGTATCATAATGTAATGTATCATAATGTAATGTAATGTATCATAATGTAATGTAATGCATCATAATGTAATGTAATGTATCATAATGTAATGCATCATAATGTAATGTATCATAATGTATCATAATGTAATATAATGTAATGTAATGTATCGTAATGTATCATAATGTAATGTATCATAATGTAATGCATCATAATGTAATGTATCATAATGTAATGTATCATAATGTAATGTATCATAATGTAATGTATCATAATGTAATGTAATGTATCATAATGTAATGTAATGCATCATAATGTAATGTAATGTATCATAATGTAATGCATCATAATGTAATGTATCATAATGTATCATAATGTAATATAATGTAATGTAATGTATCGTAATGTATCATAATGTAATGTATCATAATGTAATGCATCATAATGTAATGTATCATAATGTAATGTATCATAATGTAATGCATCATAATGTAATGCATCATAATGTAATGTATCATAATGTAATGCATCATAATGTATCATAATGTAATGCATCATAATGTAATGTATCATAATGTAATGTATCATAATATAATGCATCATAATGTATCATAATGTAATGTATCATAATGTAATGTATCATAATGTAATGCATCATAATGTAATGTATCATAATGTAATGTATCATAATGTAATGTATCATAATGCATCTCAGAAAATGTCACTGCACCCACCGATCAGTTTACCCACCATTTTTTACCACTACGTCACTACCAAACATTCACTGGACACACACACACACACACACACACACACACACACAGAGAGAGAAAGAGAAATAGATCTTCAGAAGGGGGATTCAAATGTATATTCCTGTAAGTATAGTTTGTCCAATAGCAGCAGTCAAATGAGTTTGTGAGACAGAAGAGTCACCAAAGCCGTGCTGTATATGTTGTAGCACATTTTACATGATGCATTATGATACATTACAAGCTCAAAACATTTTGAAATGTCAGCTTGAAACTTCTCTTCAAGTCTAATGTGTCACCATTCAGCCATGTTGAAGGCGGCGGCAGCAGCAGCAGCAGCAGGGCCTAGCTGGATAGTTTCATCTCCTCAGCACAGTGACTTAAGAAATTACAGAATGTCTGGGGTTTGGAAATGACTTGCGGCAGCAACGCCAGATGAAGTGAAACATTCCCTTAATGTGATGCTGTACATCACACACACACACACACACACACACACACACACACACACACACACACACACACACACACACACACACACACACGATATGTCAATCTGATATCACTAAACAGTCTATTCTATTAATTAGCCTAAAGTTAAACCTATTTTTCTGCAGGGTTACCTATACTAAGCAGGGGTTAGCACAGATTGAGCAGCATAGCCTAGCCTGGCGTCTCTTCCATCCCCTCGCTGTGGGCCCATTTAGACCACTGCAGCAAACTGTTATTTATTGAAGCTGTTTTATCAGTGCAGAGCTGTGAGGAGGGAAGCTTCCACGGTAACCGCTGGTTTGAGAGCTTATTAAAGTTCCGTCTGCCGGGCTGAAACCCCAG
The DNA here is from genome assembly GCF_901001165.1 of Salmo trutta. Lineage (NCBI taxonomy): Eukaryota > Metazoa > Chordata > Actinopteri > Salmoniformes > Salmonidae > Salmo > Salmo trutta. The sequence continues at coordinate 60,996,362 of NC_042959.1, forward strand.
CACAGGAGGGCCAGCGGGCTTCATCCAGACAATTCCATCCATCACCCTCCCAGATGAAATTAATATATGTCACAGCCATTTCTGACAATTTAATATGGAGCCTAGACAGATGCTCCCTATTGGAGAGTTTTGGCTTCAGGGCTGTGACCCACAGACAGAAAGATGACAACACATCTAGACTCACCTACTGAGACACTGAAAACAAAAACCACACATAATACATTGTGCACAAACCACATTTTCCAATTCAGATACCAGAACCTGGTACAGTATTTCAGATCCTTTTAAAAACATTTATTGACTGCAGGCAAACTGTGTGTAGATTAATTTACTTGTGCACTGTGTGTGTGTTTGCGCACGTGTGTGTGCCTAAGTGTGTGTACGTGTTGTGCGCATAGGTGTGTGGGTGTATGTTAAGGGACTCCAGACAGAACCAGCAGGCTGGACTGGGAACTCAACACACAGTGCAGATGGGGCTGAGTGGAAACAGACGAATCCACAACTCTGGAAGCTGGGGGAGTGAGTCTGGTGGCGTAAAGCTGGGGGAGTGAGTCTGGTGGAGTAAAGCTGGGGGAGTGAGTCTGGTGGAGTAAAGCTGGGGGAGTGAGTCTGGTGGAGTAAAGCTGAGGGAGTGAGTCTGGTGGAGTAAAGCTGGGGGAGTGAGTCTGGTGGAGTAAAACTGGGGAGGAGAGTCTGGTGGAGTAAAGCTGAGGGAGTGAGTTTGGTGGAGTAAAGCTGGGGGAGTGAGTCTGGTGGAGTAAAACTGGGGAGGAGAGTCTGGTGGAGTAAAGCTGAGGGAGTGAGTTTGGTGGAGTAAAGCTGGGGGAGTGAGTCTGGTGGAGTAAAACTGGGGAGGAGAGTCTGGTGGAGTAAAGCTGAGGGAGTGAGTTTGGTGGAGTAAAGCTGGGGGAGTGAGTCTGGTGGAGTAAAGCTGGGGAGGAGAGTCTGGTGGAGTAAATCTGGGGGAGTGAATCTGGTGGAGTAAAGCTGGGGGAGTGAATCTGGTGGAGTAAAGCTGGGGGAGTGAGTCTGGTGGAGTAAAACTGGGGAGGAGAGTCTGGTGGAGTAAAACTGGGGAGGTGAGTCTGGTGGAGTAAAGCTGGGGGAGTGAGTCTGGTGGAGTAAAGCTGAGGGAGTGAGTCTGGTGGAGTAAAGCTGGGGGAGTGAGTCTGGTGGAGTAAAGCTGGGGGAGTGAGTCTGGTGGAGTAAAGCTGGGGGAGTGAGTCTGGTGGAGTAAAGCTGGGGGAGTGAGTCTGGTGGAGTAAAGCTGGGGGAGTGAGTCTGGTGGAGTAAAGCTGAGGGAGTGAGTCTGGTGGAGTAAAGCTGAGGGAGTGAGTCTGGTGGAGTAAAGCTGAGGGAGTGAGTCTGGTGGAGTAAAGCTGGGGGAGTGAGTCTGGTGGAGTAAAGCTGGGGGAGTGAGTCTGGTGGAGTAAAGCTGGGGGCTGGAGAGGGAGACAGACTAACACACACACTACAGTACAGAGAGTCTTACCTGATGTCCATTTCTGATCTGCTCCAGAACCTTCTCATAGCAAACCTCCTCCATATCATGAAGCTGCTGGATCTGAGAGAAACACATATTAGCTGTGTTAGAACTTTTTAAGAGCATTGGCCCAGTAAACGAAAGGTCGCTGGTTCGAATCGAACCTGCCATTCTGCCCTTGAGCAAGGCAGTTACCTGCCAACAACAACTGCTCCCCGGGCACCGATGACATGGATATCGATTAAGGCAGCCCCCCCACCTCTCTGATTCAGAGGGGTTGGGTTAAATGCAGAAAACACATTTCAGTTGAATGCATTCAGTTGTGCAACTCACTAGGTATCCCCTTTCCCCTACGTTTGACCAGGTCAAATGATTCAGAAGAACGTGGTAAAACAAAACTCCTGGCCCTGCTAAAGACACATGAGTTCTGGCAGTATGGTCAGCTTGATGCGTGTTAGCAGTGTGTGTGTGTGTGTGTGGTCACCTTGTTGGTGGTCTTGATGCCTACGAAGCTCTGTCCGAGGGGCACGGGTCTGAAGCGGCTGTCGAAGTAAAAGAGACCAATGTAGGGATTGACGTGGAGGAAGGAGGCCACGTCCAGGTAGTTGGGCAGCGTGGCCGACAGACCCAGGATACGGATCATACTCTGGGTCGACTCCACCTGGAATAAACCCACACCAAGGTCAAAGGTCACACCATGATCACGTACTCTGAATGGACATCTTACAGCAACGTCCCACAATGATGACATCACAATCCGACTGGACATCACCAGTCATGACACAAAGTGATTTCAGTAGGTGATTTGGATCAAACCTGAATGCTTCCCTACACCAGTCTCCTCGACAGAGAGGAAGTGAGAGAAGTGCTGTCTTACACGGGAGGTGGACTACGTGCATACACTTTAGAGAGAGAAAGACAGTGTAGGTTTGTCTGTGTGTGTGGGAGAGAGAACGCGAATGGGAGAGAAAGAAAGCGAGCGCGAGGGAGCGAGAACAGATAGATGCAGACAGAGAGCAGCGAGGGAGAGAGAGAACAGATAGATGCAGACAGAGAGCAGCGAGGGAGAGAGAGAACAGATAGATGCAGACAGAGAGCAGCGAGGGAGAGAGAGAACAGATAGATGCAGACAGAGAGCAGCGAGGGAGCGAGAGAACAGATAGATGCAGACAGAGAGCAGCGAGGGCGAGAGAGAACAGATAGATGCAGACAGAGAGCAGCGAGGGAGAGAGAACAGATAGATGCAGACAGAGAGCAGCGAGGGAGAGAGAGAACAGATAGATGCAGACAGAGAGCAGCGAGGGAGAGAGAGAACAGATAGATGCAGACAGAGAGCAGCGAGGGAGAGAGAGAACAGATAGATGCAGACAGAGAGCAGCGAGGGAGAGAGAGAACAGATAGATGCAGACAGAGAGCAGCGAGTGAGAGAACAGATAGATGCAGACAGAGAGCAGCGAGGGAGAGAGAACAGATAGATGCAGACAGAGAGCAGCGAGGGAGAGAGAGAACAGATAGATGCAGACAGAGAGCAGCGAGGGAGAGAGAGAACAGATAGATGCAGACAGAGAGCAGCGAGGGAGAGAGAGAACAGATAGATGCAGACAGAGAGCAGCGAGGGAGCGAGAGAACAGATAGATGCAGACAGAAGGCAGCGAGGGAGAGAGAGAACAGATAGATGCAGACAGAAGGCAGCGAGGGAGAGAGAACAGATAGATGCAGACAGAGAGCAGCGAGGGAGAGAGAGAACAGATAGATGCAGACAGAGAGCAGCGAGGGAGAGAGAGAACAGATAGATGCAGACAGAGAGCAGCGAGGGAGCGAGAGAACAGATAGATGCAGACAGAGAGCAGCGAGGGAGAGAGAGAACAGATAGATGCAGACAGAGAGCAGCGAGGGAGAGAGAGAACAGATAGATGCAGACAGAGGGCAGCGAGGGAGAGAGAGAACAGATAGATGCAGACAGAGAGCAGCGAGGGAGAGAGAGAACAGATAGATGCAGACAGAGGGCTGCGAGGGAGAGTGAGAACAGATAGATGCAGACAGAGAGCAGCGAGGGAGAGAGAACAGATAGATGCAGACAGAAGGCAGCGAGGGAGAGAGAGAACAGATAGATGCAGACAGAGAGCAGCGAGGGAGAGAGAGAACAGATAGATGCAGACAGAGAGCAGCGAGGGAGAGAGAACAGATAGATGCACACAGAGAGCAGCGAGTGAGAGAGAACAGATAGATGCAGACAGAGAGCAGCGAGGGAGAGAGAACAGATAAATGCAGACAGAGAGCAGCGAGGGAGAAAGAACAGATAGATGCAGACAGAGAGCAGCGAGTGAGAGAACAGATAGATGCAGACAGAGAGCAGCGAGGGAGAGAGAGAACAGATAGATGCAGACAGAGAGCAGCGAGGGAGAGAGAACAGATAGATGCAGACAGAGAGCAGCGAGGGAGAGAGAGAACAGATAGATGCAGACAGAGAGCAGCGAGGGAGAGAGAACAGATAGATGCACACAGAGAGCAGCGAGGGAGAGAGAGAACAGATAGATGCAGACAGAGAGCAGCGAGGGAGAGAGAACAGATAGATGCACACAGAGAGCAAGGAGGGAGAGAGAGAACAGATAGATGCAGACAGAACGCAGCGAGGGAGCGAGAGAACAGATAGATGCAGACAGAGAGCAGCGAGGGAGAGAGAGAACAGATAGATGCAGACAGAGAGCAGCGAGGGAGAGAGAGAACAGATAGATGCAGACAGAGAGCAAGGAGGGAGAGAGAGAACAGATAGATGCAGACAGATCGCAGCGAGGGGGAGAGAACAGATAGATGCAGACAGAGAGCAGCGAGGGAGAGAGAACAGATAGATGCAGACAGAACGCAGCGAGGGAGCGAGAGAACAGATAGATGCAGACAGAGAGCAGCGAGGGAGAGAGAGAACAGATAGATGCAGACAGAGAGCAGCGAGAGGGAGAGAACAGATAGATGCAGACAGAGAGCAGCGAGGGAGAGAGAGAACAGATAGATGCAGACAGAGAGCAGCGAGAGGGAGAGAACAGATAGATGCAGACAGAGAGCAGCGAGGGAGAGAGAGAACAGATAGATGCAGACAGAGAGCAGCGAGGGAGAGAGAACAGATAGATGCAGACAGAAGGCAGCGAGGGAGAGAGAGAACAGATAGATGCAGACAGAGAGCAGCGAGGGAGAGAGAGAACAGATAGATGCAGACAGAGAGCAGTGAGGGAGAGAGAACAGATAGATGCACACAGAGAGCAGCGAGTGAGAGAGAACAGATAGATGCAGACAGAGAGCAGCGAGGGAGAGAGAACAGATAAATGCAGACAGAGAGCAGCGAGGGAGAGAGAACAGATAGATGCAGACAGAGAGCAGCGAGTGAGAGAACAGATAGATGCAGACAGAGAGCAGCGAGGGAGAGAGAGAACAGATAGATGCAGACAGAGAGCAGCGAGGGAGAGAGAACAGATAGATGCAGACAGAGAGCAAGGAGGGAGAGAGAGAACAGATAGATGCAGACAGAGAGCAGCGAGGGGGAGAGAACAGATAGATGCAGACAGAGAGCAGCGAGGGAGAGAGAACAGATAGATGCAGACAGAGAGCAGCGAGGGAGAGAGAGAACAGATAGATGCAGACAGAGAGCAGCGAGGGAGAGAGAACAGATAGATGCAGACAGAGAGCAAGGAGGGAGAGAGAGAACAGATAGATGCAGACAGAGAGCAGCGAGGGGGAGAGAACAGATAGATGCAGACAGAGAGCAGCGAGGGAGAGAGAACAGATAGATGCAGACAGAACGCAGCGAGGGAGCGAGAGAACAGATAGATGCAGACAGAGAGCAGCGAGGGAGAGAGAGAACAGATAGATGCAGACAGAGAGCAGCGAGGGAGAGAGAACAGATAGATGCAGACAGAACGCAGCGAGGGAGCGAGAGAACAGATAGATGCAGACAGAGAGCAGCGAGGGAGAGAGAGAACAGATAGATGCAGACAGAGAGCAACGGGGGAGAGAGAGAACAGATAGATGCAGACAGAGAGCAGCGAGAGGGAGAGAACAGATAGATGCAGACAGAGAGCAGCGAGGGAGAGAGAACAGATAGATGCAGACAGAGGGCAGCGAGGGAGAGAGAACAGATTGATGCAGACAGAGAGCAACGAGGGAGAGAGAGAACAGATAGATGCAGACAGAGAGCAGCGAGGGACAGAGAACAGATAGATGCAGACAGAGAGCAGCGAGGGAGAGAGCGTGAGTGCATGTGTGAGAGGCCTATCTCCTTGCCTCCTGTGGTGAGTGTGACAGGGAAGATTGGTAAGGCTTTTAATGTGATGCAGTACCCGTCTATACTCACTATCAAGATAGGGCCCAGCCAATCCCTGGCAGCCGATAGGCTGATCCGGGCCAGGGCTAACACACACACAGCACTGTGTCAGCCCAGTGGAACAAAGCAGTCCATACTGTAGATACACATTACGTTCATTAACAGTGCCCCAGTCAGCCTGGTTGAGTGGATAGTGGGCTTCTTATGCACACCATTTCTCCATTACTCTCACTGTTAATGGGCTCTAGAGGGCGGCTGCTTTCCCTGAGCTTTGTCCCAGATAGTCTATTCAATGTTTCAGCAATACCAACACATTACATGATTAGCGATAGTTCATTATACAGTATTCAACACTTCTGCATCTATGATACTTTACCAAAGAGCCATCCACACTAATGCCTCCAGTGATGAACAGTGATGCAGGTAATAACCAAATGTTTATCTCCGGAGCAATATAAAGCCTGGAATGAGTCTACCCGACGATGGGAGAAAATTAAATAAACCAAAACTTTGACAAGCAAAACATCACATGTGATAACTGCTTCAGTGATCATCCTATATTTACATAAAGAGAAAGGAGGAAAATAAAACATCCTTTAGAGCCTCGACTTAATTTAGAGGCAGGGATTTACATATTCATGAGGTTAAAAAGATGTGAACTTAAGCACCCTGTTCCTCCTGTGTCAGGAGCACCAGCCGTGGCTCCTCCAGCAGAAAGCACTAACAATTAGGCTAGCCTGTCAGGTGTAGCGGTAATTGGACAAGAGGGATGTGTGTGTGTGTGAGAGTTTTGTGTGTGTGTGTAGTTATATGTGTGTGTGTGTGTGTGTGTGTGTGTGTGTGTGTGTGTGTGTGTGTGTGTGTGTGTAGTTATAGTTGGGGGTATCTGCGCAATGGGTTTGGGGTCCTTCAACTCCTGGTGTATTGTGGGTAGGAATGGATGCTAAGTATGTCAACTTCCAAAAAAACGCAATGACTGAACATCTTCGGGAGGGAGAAAGAGTGAACCATAAAGACTCCGGTTTCTTATGTGTCTATATTTGTGGGTTCGGTTGAGGAGGAATAAGATATGGTGGATTTCTCTACTGTGGCCTGAGCGCGTTTCTCCAATGGTTTATAGGTCTATCTAAGCTTGTCATTTCTCAATAAAGATACACACCATCACCCTTCCTCACTGTCTCACTGAAGCACATATCATTCTGAAGTCTGGTTGTTCCATGTACTCCTGTGTGCTCTGGATCAAAGTTACCACAACTTTGATGGTTAACCAAAATATTGATATGATCATATATGAGATATGATTTGTGGGTTATGACTGTGGCTGAGACCTGAAGACTTGTAGAGCAACTACAGACCACAGCTTTAGGCTTTCTGGACCCCCACAGACTTCCCTGGAAGGCTCTACAACAGAGCCCAGTGTCTGCAGTGCTGTCTGTTCTCTGACTGATTTGTCTCTTCTTGGAAACCAGAGAACTAAAGACCCTGTCCTTCTCCTTCGGAGAACTCTTGTGTTGTTTCCTCTCTACCTCTTCATGTTTTATTGATGAGGTGGACTCCTTTATGTACTTCCAGAGGCGACAATCTTGCTTACTGTGCGCCAATCAATAATTCACAGTGTCTTAAAGACACCTTCCAATGTGCTGTTGACTGTTGGCTCCAGTACGGCACAACACCTTAATTACAAACGCTGGCTGGAGAAACACAGGAAAGACATTTCTGCTGTTCTACTCAGGACGGTTGGATCCATCTTGGATTTTATGTGCAAAAAAACCCCTAAAAACACTGCCTCTGAAGTACCTGCCTGTGTATAGGCCAAATGAACAGTCATAATGCATTATAAGACGTGTTATATGCCTTCATAACAGCCCACGGCTCCGTGACAAACGCTAGTTATAGTGTTTGTAACACCCTAGACAAATGCGAAGGGACAGACGAAGAGGCTGCAGTGTGCGGTCTAGGAGAGTCTCTAGGTAGGGGTGTGGTCTCACAGGACGCTCCCTCAGCCCTTCTCCAGTGATAGCAGCTAGAGCTGCACATGAATAGGCTGTGAACGGAGTCAACAGCGGTCAGACGTACAGACTGCTTTTCAATTACCTGGCGGTTAACCTTACCCACCCAGAGGTCCCCGACGTCACGGCACACTAAAATAAATAAATAAATAGCAGCACTATATCCTTTCAGCATCCTTCTCTCTCAGTCTCTCCCCCGTCTGATCGATCTCTTTCTCCATTTTGTTCAACACTCCTCTCTTTCATCTCCAACTTTTATATCTATCATCAGTATTTTAACATTCATATTGGTATATTGATGTGTGCGTGTCTGCCCATGGAGAAAAAATAAATAATTCCAATCCCTCGTCACCTAGGAGACCGTGAAAATTCCTACCATGTATCTCTCTATCCCCCCTCATTTATTCATTTCCTCCCTGGCTGGGATTGACACCTGACGCTAGCTCGTCACAATGGAACACGGTAGCGGGACACTCCGGAACGATGGCTCCCATTTCCCAGACTGATTATGCAAATGTAGACACTCTAATATCCCAAACGGCAGGGCTGATTCCTGCGCAGGACGCTGTCAATCATCATAAGAGGGAATCAGGCATCCTACTCAGACGCAGAAACACAAAGCACAGGCAGCACAGCCCACAGACAGACAGGCTAACTAAAGCTAAATCACTGACTCTGACTGAGGTAAACACACAGCTCCACAAACAAAAACTAGACAAAACCCTTACAATATTTAACAATGACAGAAACCTGATATGGTTGAATGAGAATGACTGTGTGTTGTACTAATAATAATATGAATGTCCTTGTGCATAATGTTCACCATGGTGAGGAGAGCCTGGTGTAATGATAGAGGGAGGGACTGACCTGTCGCAGAGGGGACAAGGGGGGACAGGGTAGGATAAGGGCTGGGACCAGGGCTCTAAAGTGCGACCATTTTGGTCGCATATGCTCCAAAATATTTTGCTGTACGACCTGGAATTTTATTTTGGGGGCATCAGTGCGACTGCAAAAACGTGATCACCCAGAATAATTGTTATGATTAGGCTTCGCTGTACCGCTGCCTCCGAGTGCCATACTCACCAGCCCAGAGAGCAAATCAAGTGCACCTATAGGCCTACAGCTGGCCAATCGGATGGCTCAGATCACCGTGTCTGCAGTTTCCCTGATGCACAGCAAAATTGATACTGTGAGACTTTAAAACCATGACTAGAGAGCAAAGAGCTGCTGCTTTTATGAGTGAGTTCACGTTTACAGTTTTATTCAGCACTGTAACCACTTTTTATTGAACACTTTTATACCCCATTAAATGAGCTTCTCCCTTCTTCCACTGGCATTTCAACCAGCACGGCAGCTGCAATGAATGAGTAGCAAAGCGTATCGTAATGCTTGCATTGTTATTATTGTCAACTTGTGTCTATTTTTATATGGAGGAATATTTCACTTTCACTGGTCATAGGAATAACATGAATTTGAGCATGAGACTCGAGTTCCACCATGAGCTGGATGACGTCCCTTTTTGGTCACAGTCAGTCTCAGCGGAGGAAGGGAGGGAGAGTAGAGGGATGGTGAGAGGCAGACCCTCTGATGTGCCCCCCCCCCGCTGAAACTGACCATCAGTCCAGTGAAAGAAAAAAAAGCACATTATTAAAATGAATGCTCACTCAGCTGGGCCTCACAAGTAATACAACAACTGATCTATTACCGGTGTGATCATAAACCATACGTTTTGAAATACTTCAATCATCTGAGAAGAACATTGGCAGGTCAATTCATGCATAGCCAATATGCAGTGATAATGTATTGGGCCTATAGCCTACTGCACAAACCTCATTGCTACAGAACTGCTTTTAATAGGTCATCGTTGGATAGGTTACCGTTTAAGTAAGGTTAAAAATATATATATAATAATTGACAATAAACAATGTCTTTAAAGGGTTATAGTTTCTAGCCACAGCATGTGCTTAAAAAGTAGATATAATTAATATATGCCCAATATAGGCTTCATCTCAAACCAATTTAAAAATCTGCTTTTCTGGTGTTCCTACATTTTATTTTGTGCTACTAACTTTTTAAAGTTGGGAGCACCAGTGCTACCAATATATATTTATATTTTTTAAGAGACTTATGCTGAGACAGAGCGGTTCTAACCTGTCGTAGTGTCCTGGCCACCAGGCTCTCCAGAACTGGTCCTCTGTCCTCGTGTAGCAGATGCACCTCGTCCAGGATGAGGAGCTTTACAATCTGGGACAGGGCCACATCCCCAACGCTCTTCCTGGTCACCACGTCCCACTTCTCAGGGGTGGTCACCAGCATCTGGAAAACAGATGGACACACACCGTCAGTGACAGACAGATGAACACAAACAGACTGATTTGTAGGTCGATCCAAAAGTACCTGTTCAGCCCCATATACTCCAAATCCATGACATATTTAGGTCAAGGAGTTCTTCCTTACCATCAGACCAGGGTCCTGTGTTTAACTAGGGGACAGAGTTCTTCATTACCATCAGACCAGGGTCCTGTGTTTAACTAGGGGACAGAGTTCTTCCTGTCCAGGTCACGTGATCAAGAAAAACTCTGGGCCCTACTCGTGTCATATACACCACCTGCAACCAGAGCACTCTATCCATCATCTGTGTTATCAGTTCATCCCTCTATCCATCATCTGTGTTATCAGTTCATCCCTCTATCCATCATCTGTGTTATCAGTTCATCCCTCTATCCATCATCTGTGTTATCAGTTCATCCCTCTATCCATCATCTGTGTTATCAGTTCATCCCTCTATCCATCATCTGTGTTGTCAGTTCATCCCTCTATCCATCATCTGTGTTGTCAGTTCATCCCTCTATCCATCATCTGTGTTATCAGTTCATCCCTCTATCCATCATCTGTGTTATCAGTTCATCCCTCTCTCCTCCCTTGCCATCTTCTTAATCATCATCTCACCTGTTCCCGTTTAAAACCCGGACCCTTTGGGCCCTTCGGAACCATCGTTCTAGTGCAATTAAGCGTCTGACGATAGAAAAATAGAACAATGCATAATGAATGGTGTGCGAGCTGTTTGCCAACCCATCGGTGTGTGTGTGTGTGCGCGCGCTGTCTGGGTGTGTGTGTGCGCTGTCTGGGTGTGTGGAAATTCCTATTAGACACTTTTTGTAAAATCAGTTCATTAGACTCTAGTTTGCATTTAAATCCATCTGGCTAGCCATTACAGACTGGCGCTCCTTCCTAGCAGAGACGAAACGACCACGCACACACACACATTGTCATTAGAGACTGGCACGGTGCTAGCAGAGAGAGAAGTGGCTGTCTTAATTAGGCTGCAGGTTCATCTAAATGGAAGCTCTGGCTTCCAAACCAACGACTAGCAGGCCACAGTGCTTTATTTAATTACACAACAAAAACAATGACAAGACGCCATTTGACTTAACAGGAAACCCTCATTTTCCTTGCATTGTTTTTAATAACACTGATATTGATCTCGTTATTTATTTCTATGACTGGCTGCTAAGTGTTTTACATTTATGGTTGGAGACACTCCCACGGATTGATTTAAGTGCTAGCAAAAATACAATATCTGTGAATATGCAGCTGGTGAAATAGAAGAGAGTGCAGTCCTGGAACACAATAGGGCGGATAAAGACCTGTGTCAAAGTGGGTTTCCATTTTTGAACATTTAGAATGGACATCCACATTCAAATCAACGTTCCATGATGATCACGTAGAAATAGTGTCCTAGAACTGTTCTGATGTGCAAGTTGCAGCTCGTCTGTGGTGGTCAGACTCAGCCACATGATGAGTGGGGCTCTACCCAACGTGCACCCAGTGGATCAGAACAATTCTGGAACACACGGAGCTGTTTTCTTGAACACGGATTAATTAAGACTAGCCCTGAACAAAAATCATACTGAATGGAGAATCTCCATTGAAAGAGCATTTTAGTCTAGGACTAAGCCTAATGTGTGTCTGAGAAACCGACCCTATATTGCTATGTGATGTGAATGAGGGGGGCGCTACCCAGGCAGCTCTACCCAGCGTGGTAACAGTGATGTATGCACCCATGTGGAACCCGGGTCCATGGCGAGGTCTTCCCATACTACCACTTATCTACTAATTACCTGTCTGACGGTCTGTCTGTCTACCTGTCTCTGACGGTCTGTCTGTCTACCTGTCTCTGACGGTCTGTCTGTCTACCTGTCTCTGACGGTCTGTCTGTCTACCTGTCTCTGACGGTCTGTCTGTCTACCTGTCTCGGACGGTCTGTCTGTCTACCTGTCTCTGACGGTCTGTCTGTCTACCTGTCTCTGACGGTCTGTCTGTCTACCTGTCTCTGACGGTCTGTCTGTCTACCTGTCTCTGACGGTCTGTCTGTCTACCTGTCTCTGACGGTCTGTCTGTCTACCTGTCTCTGACGGTCTGTCTGTCTACCTGTCTCTGACGGTCTGTCTGTCTACCTGTCTCTGACAGTCTGTCTGTCTACCTGTCTCTGACAGTCTGTCTGTCTACCTGTCTCTGACGGTCTGTCTGTCTACCTGTCTCTGACGGTATGTCTGTCTCTGACGGTCTGTCTGTCTACCTGTCTCTGACGGTCTGTCTGTCTACCTGTCTGTCTGTCTACCTGTCTCGGACGGTCTGTCTGTCTACCTGTCTCGGACGGTCTGTCTGTCTACCTGTCTCTGACGGTCTGTCTGTCTACCTGTCTCTGACGGTCTGTCTGTCTACCTGTCTCGGACGGTCTGTCTGTCTACCTGTCTCGGACGGTCTGTCTGTCTACCTGTCTCGGACGGTCTGTCTGTCTACCTGTCTCTGACGGTCTGTCTCTGACGGTCTGTCTGTCTACCTGTCTCTGACGGTCTGTCTGTCTACCGGTCTGTCTGTCTACCGGTCTGTCTGTCTGTCTGTCTGTCTACCTGTCTGTCTGTCTCTGTCTACCTGTCTCTGTCTACCTGTCTCTGTCTACCTGTCTCTGTCTACCTGTCTCTGTCTACCTGTCTCTGTCTACCTGTCTCTGTCTACCTGTCTCTGTCTGTCTGTCTACCTGTCTGTCTGTCTACCTGTCTGTCTGTCTACCTGTCTGTCAGGCTACCTGTCTGTCAGGCTACCTGTCTGTCAGGCTACCTGTCTGTCTGTCTGTCTGTCTGTCTACTTGTCCCTGACAGTCTGTCTGACGGTCGGTCTGTCTACCTGTCTCGGACGGTCTGTCTGTCTACCTGTCTCTGACGGTCTGTCTCTGACGGTCTGTCTGTCTACCTGTCTCTGACGGTCTGTCTGTCTACCTGTCTCTGACGGTCTGTCTGTCTACCGGTCTGTCTGTCTACCGGTCTGTCTGTCTGTCTGTCTGTCTGTCTGTCTACCTGTCTGTCTGTCTACCTGTCTGTCTGTCTACCTGTCTGTCAGGCTACCTGTCTGTCAGGCTACCTGTCTGTCTGTCTGTCTGTCTGTCTGTCTGTCTGTCTGTCTGTCTGTCTGTCTGTCTGTCTGTCTGTCTACTTGTCCCTGACAGTCTGTCTGACGGTCGGTCTGTCTACCTGTCTCTGACGGTCGGTCTGTCTACCTGTCTCTGACGGTCGGTCTGTCTACCTGTCTCTGACGGTCGGTCTGTCTACCTGTCTCGGACGGTCTGTCTGTCTGTCTACCTGTCTCGGACGGTCTGTCTGTCTACCTGTCTCGGACGGTCTGTCTGTCTGTCTACCTGTCTCGGACGGTCTGTCTGTCTACCTGTCTGGAGGTCTGTGCGTGCGTGTCTTTCTGTATGTCTGTCTGTGGAGCAGAGCGCCAGGGGGCCACTCTGTCATTAAGTTAATATCTACTCTCTGGACTGAGGGAGAGGGACCAGGAGGACCAGCACGCCCACTGCTCATTCACCCACCCACCCGCAGACTGGCATTTCTGCCAGCCAGCAGCCACTCCAAGCAAATCTACCGTTACCACGGTAACTATCAGTGCCACAGAGAGGGGGGGTTTGCGAGGAGGGAAAGGTAAGAGGGTAGAATTGTTTCACTGCTTTCATACTGTAAGTGAACGACTAATAGCTTGTCAAGGCTACAAATGTATCCAACTGTGTTTATGTGTGCGCACATCCACTGCATGTTTTTGATGGGAGTTGTGACAATAGCAGTGACATAGCAGACACAGAAATCAAATCATTGTTTATTTGTTGCGAACAGAGCAGCAGATGTAAAAGCAGGGAAATAGTTGTGTTTCTAGCTCCAGAAGTGCAGTAAGTTTCTAACTGTACAATACTACTACAAGGAATGCATGTACGGAAGTAGTTATGTAGGATGAGCTATGTGGAGAATACAGTATGTACATATAAAGTAAGTCATTAATTAGCTTAATTTCTCACAGATCAAATTCAATTTCAACAGAATAATATTGCAGGAATGCTTATCTTCTCTGTATCGAACTACAGCAACGACATCACACATATATGCAAACAGTGAGAAACAAACACTGGTGTGAGTATGTCTGTAAGAGGGAGGGAGGGAGGGAGGGAGGGAGGGAGGGAACAAATAGAAAGGTCTGTTAGAAAGTTGTTTCAGATAACAAAAATGTATGAGGATCATTTAAAAAAAATCCTCCTTATTTACCCTGAGGTCTCTTGAGCTAACTTTATAGTACCTAGTGAACTTTAATGGAGTTGTTATTGGAGTTTTAATACACTTACTCCACACTAGCAGAAACAGGTCATTTCATGAAATTGTATTTCATCCAAAGCTCTACAGTCTGGGTAGATAGAGAAGCAAGGCTGGTTGGTGGGAGTATGCAGGGGGTAAGGATAATATTGTTGAGCCTCTGCCAGTCCATCCTCATTAAAAGTGTGTGTGCCCTCTCTCTCTCACAAGGAAACAAACGCACGTACACACGCACGCAGACACACACCTCCAGATTAACTGGTATTGACCTCATTCTCAAGATTCACATCTCTCCCCCCCTCCCTCTATTTCTCTCTCTCTCTCTCTCACTGTCTCTCTCTGCTTTCATCTCTCTATCCTTAAGTACCAGGAGGTTTATGAACCTCTAAAGTCTAAGCTCTACTATCCTCTTTTGGATTTGCTAGATATGCTTGTTCTTGGCAACCTTTTCAGCCTACTCCTTCCTCTCTGTCTCCCTCTGTCTCCCTCTCACCCCCTCCTCTCACCCCCTCCATCAGTGAGGCGCTCACTAGATGGGAAGGAGTTTAGCCTACATCCTTCACTCCACCCTCCTTTTTGTTTCACAAATCCCATTCATCCTCTTTTTCTACTTCCTGTTCCACACACGCAGCGTTGACTCACACATACAGTCAAACGCTCTGCGGAAAATAATGACTAATAATTCAAATATATACTTAATGAAATGAATATAAAACAAGGGAGAAGTAGTGGGAAATATGAATGATTTTACCATTGAGAGAATACACACCTGGTTGACAGAGCTATTGCCAAACGCATTCGAGACAAGAACAAACTCATTTACAGGCCACTCACTGAGGCAAACAACCTAATTGGTTGATTTTCTGGGGAGCTGTTACAATTGGATTGGACAATTGACTAATCATTTTAATTGAAAGAAAACATCTGATTGGTCACTACGAGCATAACAAGTGGCAATCTAACATTATATTCATCATCTTCATTATGTGAGCGGCAAGTTTTTCCTGACCACAGACATTTCAAATATGAGTTCGTCTCAACTCATGTCAATCACATTTCCAATATATCCAGCCATCTTGTTAATTGGAGAGAACGGAGTAGCCTTTGTATCCATAACTAGCATAGGGCTCTTATTTGAACACTTTGAAATGGGAGAGCACTTTAAAAGAGGTTGACTAAAGTACTGCTGGGAAATGTTGAAAGCATCTCCCCCCCCCCCCCGCACTAAAATACAAGCACCACCTTCAAAGGCACAAATACAGTGGACAATAAACAGGATATGAATTTGGCATTTTACAGTACAACTAACTGTAGTCACCATGGCAACTACAAATAAGGCTGCTGAGAACAAGGAATCAGGAAAATGAAGAGGGGGGTAGTATAGACGAGGGAGAGAGAGATAAGATATGGAGACCCAGAGAACACACACGCGCCTCCTGAGAGAATGTCAACCAACTAGCCACACACTGACCTCTCAGAGATTTTTCTGCCCTTGTAATCCTTGGGCGGGCTGCCTAAGTGTTTTTTGGGACACTTAAGTCCTAACAGTTAATAAAAAAAACATTTTTTAAATATATGTAATTTGTTATTAATTTTCAGAATGGAAAAACACTAAGTGTAAACTTAATAGACTACAAACAGATAAAGTATGTAGAAAACATAATGGACCTATATATTTTTGATAATATAAACTTTGAGAACTAACACCAAAATAAAAGCTAGACAATCGGGAGAATTGAAAATTTAGCAGTATTCATTTTGTTATTAGGTCTGAGCAAAGGAACATAGCATTAACCATGAGAAAATGTCAAAGAATTGCAGGAAACCAGCAAAATGTTCTCTCAGCTCAATTGCAGAATATGTAGAATCGCAGGAAATTTCCTTTAAAACTGCAAAATAAATTCTCAGCTGAATGGAAAAATGTGTAGAATTCCATGAAATTAGCTTTTAAATGGCAAACATTTCTCTCAGCTCCATGGAGAAATTTGTAGAATTGCAGGAAATTGGCTTAAAAATGCAAACATTTCTCTACAGTTCCAAGATGGGGGCCTCTAATATTTTCTCGGCCAACCGTGCTCATTGCCACGCCCCCTGCCATGCCAACCACCTAAGCCCCTTTTTGATCCAGAAAAAGCCCTGCCTCTGACCTGTGAGTGACCCTGCATGACTGTCTAGTGTGAGAAACTCTGTGGTTGTGCTGGCCTCTCTATGGCTTATCAGTTCTATCAGTAGCTACAGTATGTTGCAGTGAAGGAACAGTCCTTTTATAAAGCCTGACAGAGAATTAAGTACAGGAGGACACCAGAGAGAGATAAGGAACTGCATTAGTCTCCCACATAAAGCAGGAGAGAGGGACACTATCATTGTTGGAGAGTGTGTGTGTGTGTGTGTGTGTGTGTGTGTGTGTGTGTGTGTGTGTGTGTGTGTGTGTGTGTGTGTGTGTGGGGTGCCTAAGCGCATGCCTTCGAAAGTATCGCCAATTCTTGCTTTTATGACTTTTATTTTGAACTAAGACAGGAGAGCAACCATTATCTATACTGCAGTTGTGTACGTTGCTGTGTGATTCATGGACACAATATTGTCTCCTACTCTTCACTACAGAATGCCAGATGTATGACTGAAGTCTGTGTTGTGACCTGATCCTAACTGAGCCCAAAGTGCAGTGTGAGGAGATCAGCTGTAACACACTGGTATTGGTCCTGTGGATCTCTGTCCCAGACACTGGTATTGGCCCTGTGGGTCTCTGTCCCAGACACTGGTATTGGCCCTGTGGATCTCTGTCCCAGACACTGGTATTGGCCCTGTGGATCTCTGTCCCAGACACTGGTATTGGCCCTGTGGATCTCTGTCCCAGACACTGGTATTGGCCCTGTGGGTCTCTGTCCCAGACACTGGTATTGGCCCTGTGGATCTCTGTCCCAGACACTGGTATTGGCCATGTGGATATCTGTCCCAGACACTGGTATTGGCCCTGTGGATATCTGTCCCAGACACTGGTATTGGCCCTGTGGATCTATGTCCCAGACACTGGTATTGGCCATGTGGATATCTGTCCCAGACACTGGTATTGGCCCTGTGGATATCTGTCCCAGACACTGGTATTGGCCCTGTGGATATCTGTCCCATACACTGGTATTGTCCATGTGGGGTCTGTCCCAGACACTGGTATTTGCCTTGTGGATCTATGTCCCAGACACTGGTATTGGCCATGTGGATATCTGTCCCAGACACTGGTATTGGCCATGTGGATCTATGTCCCAGATAGTCTAGTGCTGATGTTGTCTCTCTCCTGTTATCTCCCTCTGCTGTGTAAACCCTGCTACTCTATAACAGCCATAAACTGCTATGACAGATACCCTTTTCACACTACTGAGCCTATCGAGCCAAACCAAGCCAAGCTGTACTGGGCTAGCCTACTTACGCACCATAGTTACTGGAATGGACAATGTAAAGAAAGAGATCTGAGCCAGAACAGTATGGTTGGGGTTGGCACTATAGTCTGTGTGTGTGTGTCTGTGGTTGGCACTACAGTGAGTACGGTTACATGCTAGGGATGGGCATGAGTACTTGAGTACTCGAACGGATGTCAAAACTCAATCTTTAACAAGAGATTAACATTTTTCCCCCAATACTGTAAAACTTACTTTGCTAAGATAATCCATTTACCTGACAGGTTTTAATTTATTTTAGTGAACTTTTATTTAACTAGGCAAGTCAGTCAAGAACAAATTCTTATTTACAATGACGGCCTAACAAGAGGCAAAATGCCTCCAGCGGGGACAGGGGATAAAAAATGTTTTTAAAATAGGACAAAACAAACATCACGACAAGAGACACCACAACACTACATAAAGCGAGACCTAAGACAACAACACAGCATGACAGGTGTGGCATATCAAGAAGATGATTGAACAGCATGATCATCACACAGGTGCACCTTGTGCTGGGGATTTGCCTAGTTAAATAAAAGGTTAAATAAAATAAATGAATACAAATATAAATAAAAACCCACTCTAAAATGTGTAGTTTTGTCACACAACACAATGCCACAGATGTCAAGTTGAGGGAGCATGCAACTGGCATGCTGACTGCAGGAATGTCCACCAGAACTGTTGTCAGTTAATTGAATGTTTTGGCACCTACAGGAGAGCTCTTCTTTATCTACACCCATTCAGCATCATTCACACCCTCTTAAGCTTTAGCCCCACCCATCTCCTTAAGAGTTGAGCTGAGCATTCTGTCCTAAAAACAGCAGTCAAGCAACCAAGCTAACTGGCTAACATTGGCTACCTTGCTAGCTACTTCCAGATGAGAGAACAGCTCACTGACCATTTTACTCGCCCTAGCAGAGGGGGTTAGGCTGTTTTTATGTTATCTGACACCGCCCATATTCAACGGGTGTTGAGCGCTCTGGCACACTCAGACGAGAGTGACTGAAATCGGAGTAGATAGCCAGAGCGAATTTACCAGCTACGTCTATCATCAGTTGTCGCAGTGACATTCTATTGAAATGGTTACTTGCATAGTGGAGTCTTTTGTTAAGACATGTAGCTAGCTAGGTAAACAGTGAACCATAATCCCAACTCATGACTTTACTACCCTGTATGAATCTGTAGGTAGCTAACCAACCAGGTTCAATGTTAGCTAGCCAACATTAGGCTATACTAGCAAAACAAATGGTTCTGAGATACAAATAATAAGAACTTACAGGTAACATTAGCTAGCAAGCTAACAGCACACTAACTTGAAATGAAAACAACTTTGTCAAAATTAGAAATATGTAATATCTGAAAATGTAGTATACATAATTGGTGGACGCTTCTCCCTGTCACAGATGCCATGGTTGCCCAATAGTTTGAAGATGTAATAGAGAGATAGGTGTTTTCTCCATCTCCTTAGCTATCATACTCTATTTCCACTGATTTCAAAACTTGGTCCCCCAGAAAGTGGAGAGCAACATTTATTCAGTTCTACTACGTGATACATTTAAAATAAAAAATAAAAAAGCTACATTAGACAGGATTACCTATACATACTGCCCAGCTCAAATAGACAGAAGGTGCTATATGGCAGACCAATTCGAACTCATCTCTCGGCATGTCCAGCCCACTCATCTCAGCAAATCATGGCTAAAAAGTTGCTGACTTTTCCTGTGGCTAAACCAACTAGGCTGGTAATTTAACAATTGTATTCGTATTTACAGATGGCATACACGTTTGTTATTAAGGAAGATGAAAGTCCACATTTCAGAAAGCATTTCTGCCAAAAAAATGAATTTTGATTAAAAAAAAGAAGCTTTCAAATGGTTCAAATGGAATTGACCCTCGACATACGCCTAGTTTCCTGAAACGAGTCACGTGTATTCTAAGTCATGTGAAATCCATAGATTAAGGCTTAATGCATTTATTTCAATTGACTGATTTCCTTATATGAACTGTAACTCAGTAAAATCTTTGAAATGATTGCATATTGCGTTTATACTTTTGTTCAGTGTATGTGGTCTAAGTTTTATTTTGAAGACAACTTTAATTTGCTTTGCCTCTAGTTTTCCATTTGCACATGAGCATTTGTGGGGCACAACAAAAAAGAAACCAAGCCAAGCATCAAACAGTTCTCCCTAAACTCCCATTCCCCTCCGTGTCTCACTCACTCAATTGCGTTGCGACCGCTCCCTCTACACACGCGTGCTGAGTGTACAGAAATAAATGCCTAGAAAAAGGGATATAACTGATGGGATACACAAGCTACATTCCATGCCAAATGACGACGGTTTTATTACAAAAAAAAATTATAAAAATGGACTGGTTGACTTAAGTATAGGAAATATGTGTTCCAACAGCGAGCTGCAATTTTGGAATAATTGCGTCCCGTCTAATTTCCGTTTAGGCTACATTGCAGTTGTCACTAGTTACCACAGCCACAAAGTCAAAATTGGCTATATCGTAAAAAACTGTAATAACATTTTTTTTTTGGTGTTAATTTAAGGTTAGGATTAGGCATAAGGTTAGCAGTGTGGTTAAGGTTAGGGTTAAGAGATTAAAATCACATTTTAAGAAACATCTTAGAAATGGGCAGGGTTAATGACTTTGTTACTGTAGTAACTAGTGACTACACTAATTTGCGAACTGCTACTGCCATTTAGAATTGGTTAGCCTGGGCTAACACACTATATGATACATTTATTAAACATAAGAATGAGTGTGAGTTTTAGTCACAACCTGGCTAGTGGGAAGTGACAATGAGTGTGCTCTTTATTTAGCCATCTTACATATAAAACTTTATTTGTTCATCAAAAATTGTGAATAACTCACCACAGGTTAATGAGAAGGGTGTGCTTGAAAGGATGCACATAACTCTGCAATGTTGGGTTGTATTGGAGAGAGTCTCAGTCTTAAATCATTTTCCTCACACAGCCTGTGCCTGTATTTAGTTTTCATGCTACTGAGGGCCGAGAATCCACTCTCACATAGGTACATGGTTGCAAAGGGCATCAGTGTCTTAACAGCGCGATTTGCCAAGGCAGGTTACTCTGAGCACAGCCCAATCCAGAAATCTGGCAGTGGCTTCTGATTAAATTACATTTTCACAAAACCGCTTGTTGCAATTTCGATGAGGCTCTCTTGTTCAGATATCGGTAAGTGGACTGGAGGCAGGGCATGAAAGGGATAACGAATTCAGCTGTTTGTCGTACGTTTTGGGAAAGTACTTGCGTAATTGTGCACCCGGCTCACTCATGTGCTTCGCTATATCACATTTGACATTGTCCGTAAGCTTGAGTTAGTTTGCAAACAAAAAATCATACAATGATGGAAAGACCTGTGTGTTGTCCTTGTTAATGTAGACAGAAAAGTGATCCAACTTCTTAATCATAGCCTCAATTTTGTCCCACACATTGAAAATAGTTGTGGAGAGTCCCTGTAATCCTAGATTCAGATCCTTCAGGCGAGAAAAAACATCAACCAAATAGGCCAATCATGTGAGAAACTTATCATGATTTTCTGTAATATACCATCGCAATGCTTAAAAGCCAGATTAATGCCAGTGGGCTGGACAGACCATAATATTGTGACCATAACCATGAACACCAAGGTTCCAAAGAAACCCCCTAGGATTGTGGTCAAGAGAAATTTTAAAACATTTAATTATGAGCTATTTCTAAATGATTTGCTGTACCCTGGGAGCTGATTTATCTAGAGGATGATTTAAATCACGCTACAGAATGTTTCATTGATTTGCTCACTGAGGTTATGGACCATCATGCCCCTATAAGAAAGAGTATAGTTGGTGCTCGTCCATCTCCATGGATTGATGATGAACTGGGTGAGGCTTTTTCTCAAAGAAATATGTTAAAAGTCTTAGCAGCCAAATCAAAATCAGAAATTGATGAACAGAATTATAGAACATTGCGTAATTATGCAGTTAAATTGAATCAAAGGGAAAAAAAGTTATTTTTCCAACAATGCTTTTATTGATTGTAAAAATGATTCTAAAAAGGTATGGAATACAGTTAAGGGTTTACTTGGTACATCTATCTCATCATGCCCATCTAGTGTGGAGGTTGACGGGAGAATAATAACAAAACCAGTTGATATTGCCAATCATTTTGCAGATTTTTTCACAAAGAAAATTAATTTACTGAGCAACAATGTAAACATACATTCTTCCAAACAAGCTATTGTCCAATGGATTGATGATCATATTATGAGCAACAAGATCTGCTCTTTTAGTCTGCAAACGGTGTCAGTGGAGGAGGTGTTAAACCTTTTGAAGTCATTACCTGATGGGAAATCTACAGGTTATGATCTTATGGACAATTTTTTGCTTCGCTGTGCTGCTCCCCAGATTGCAGTTCCACTGAGATACATATTTAATTGGTCACTGGAAAAGGGGATGTTTGCAAATGTATGGAAGCATGCTAAACTTTGTCCTATTCCAAAAGACTGCGAGGAACCCGCTACTCCTGCCAATAGTCGACCAATTAGTCTACTCCCTACACTCAGTAAGATATTGGAGGGTATTGTGAGTAGACAAATATGGGAGTACATGGAAAATAATGATCTGATTACAGCCAATCAGCATGCTTATCGCAAAAATCATTCCACTACCACTGCATTGGTTGACATGACTGACCAGTGGCTCAATGCTATGGATAATGGCAAGTTTGTGGGGGTACTATTTTTAGATTTCAGTGCAGCATTTGATTTAGTGGATCATGAGATAATTTTGACAAAATTGATGCATTATGGTTTTAAGGAGGTAGCATTGAATTGGGTATATATATCTATCTAACTGACAGGAAACAGTCCACCTATATCAATGGTTCATTTTCTTCCCCTCATGCTTTAAACTGTGGAATACCGCAGGGCAGCTGCCTTGGGCCACTTCTTTATTTAATATATACCAACGACCTTTCCTATGCCCTAGCTGGAACTCAAGCTACTATATTTGCAGATGATACTACAATTTATGCAGCAGGACAATCGGTTCAACAGGTACAGCAAGCTTTACAAGGAGATTTGGAGAATATTAGGGATTGGGTTTGCCAGAATAAACTTGTTTTAAACACCAAGAAAACCAAAGTTATGTTGGTCTGTTCCACTAGGAAAAGGCCAAAACAGCATGGGATACAATTAAGTATGGGAGGAGTACAAATTGAAGAAGTGGCAGAAACCAAACTATTAGGAGTGCAGCTAGACAACTGCTTATCATGGTCATCACAAATAATTAATCTATGTAAAAAAATTATTAAAACAGCATGCATAATCAGAAGGATAGCTAAATATTTACCAGGAAAAATTCTTAAGCAAATAACACAAGCTTTAATTGAGAGTCAAGTGAACTACTGTTCTGTGGTCTGGGGAAATGCATCATCAAGTGAAGTTAGGAGGCTGCAGATTGCACAGAACAAAGCAGCAAGGATTGTTTTACGGTGGAGATATGGTTTTTCTGTTGCAGTCATACGCAATGTTCTTGGTTGGTCATCAATCGACAAGATAATTGAAAAAAACATGCTTATTTTATTTCATAATATACATCATTTAAAACGGCCAAGTACAATTCACAACGGTAATCAGTTGGTAAGAGACAGACATTCCGTAAATACTAGGAATAGATTGTCCACCCTCTATGCGTTATCCAGACAGAAAAGAGAAATAGGCAAAAGAACATTTCGATTTAGAGCAATAAAGAAATTGAATAAATTAACTGAGCAAACCAGAAACCTTTCAATATATAAATTTAAACATTATTTTAAGACAATTTAAATATAATACACAGAAATGTTGTGGGATTACAGTAGATGAAGAATTCATATTTTTTAGATTGATTATTTATTGGTTTATTACGTTAGTATATTATGTATGTTTGTAATAGTGTGTTATATGTGAAAATGTGTTCGTATATAAATTGTATTTTAATATTTAAGGACTCTTGGAAGATTAGTCCAAATGGGGACTAAAAAAGATCCAAATCAAATCAAATCATGCAAGCGGTCAGACAAGTAAAAATAAAAAATGATGGTCAGTAAAGAAAACTTTAAGCTCGTTACTCAATAAAAAAAAAACGTGTCAATACTTTGCCCCTTGATAACCTGCGCACTTCAGTATGCTGTAAAAGCGTTACATAATGCAGAAAATACACAAGATTTCAGGGGCCTTGCTTTAACAAAGTTAACCATTTTCACTGTAGTGTCCAAAACTTATTTTAAGCTGTCAGGCATTCCCTTGGCAGCAAGAGCCTCTCGGTGGATGCTGCAGTGTACCCAAGTGGCATTGGGAGCAACGGCTTACACGCACGTTACCACTCCACTATGTCTCCCTGTCATGGCTTTTGCGCCATCAGTACAGATACCAACACATCTTGACCACCAAAGCTGTAATTGTTTCAAAACATCTCCTGCCATGTCACTGATGCGTCGTGAAACAGTGTTGTTTGATGAAGTAATTGTCTGTATAGTTATTTTGGCCTTTTCCACCAGCATTGTCCCAGCCATATGCGTGGCAGCAGGAAGAATGAAGTCCTCCACAATAGTATGGGGCTTGCCTGTCCTAGCCATTCGGTAGCTCACCATAAGACGCTTCTAGCCCCTTCTTATTAATGGTATCTGTTGCTTTTATACATGTCTTACTACTCGAAAGTAGACTTTATTCTCGCTCAAAAAACACGCGTGGCTTTATTTTTCAAATTGTCATGTTTAGTTTCTAAATGTCTGCGGTTTCGGAGTGAAGGTTTCCCGCAAGAGAGTAACGGTGAATGTGATTGGATGTTAATTATTTGACTAGGCTTCCTGTATTTGACATTGTGTTGTTATTTCGCTGATTTACTAGATGGTTTAATTTTATTTTGGGCAGTGAAACGAGGCTACTCAGGCGACAGGAAAACCTTGTTGGAAAATATAAATGTACTGTTTTTTTAAATGTGAATCACATTTTTATTTGGCATACCCCCGGCGGCATTGCGCGTTCCCCTGTTTGAGAATACCTGGCCTAGGCTATAACCACCCTGAACATAGACATGTTCCACACTGAAAATATGCAAAAACATTAGTTTGATAAAGACAAGGAGCGTATTTGTTAATACATTTAGAAAATACAAACAACAGGCAGAATAAACTAAATTAAACATCTGTATATCGAAAAGACAGATTTTGGTTAATAACCCAGACTTTTTTTTTCAATTCGCCAAATTGAGCCCCGTTTCAAATAATCACTTCTCACTATTCTGTTATATTTTATTCTGTTATATAACATAGGTGTGTATTGACTGTGATAAGGGCTCGAGAAATAAGAGCGTCTTGTCTGCTAAATGAACAAAACAAGGCTATGCCATTGCACAGCCATAGTCTTCTTCAAGCAAGTGCCACTGCTGAGGTTACTGTCTTTTTGAAGACTGTGTTCCACAATATAATACAACCAGTTGATATTACGGTTTCAATAAATTCATCTTAAATGACACTTGTTTTTCTATTGACTGAATATATATGAGGCAATTTGGCAATTATTTATCTGTAATGGTTATGATTAATTGTTGCACACTGTTTTCATATAGATGAATGCAAACATACACTACATGGCCAAAAGTATGTGGACAACTGCTTGTCGAACATCTCATTCCAAAATCATGGGCATTAATATGGAGTTGGTCCCTCCTTTGCTGCTATAACAGCCTCCACTTGTCTGGGAAGGCTTTCCACTAGATGTTGGAACATTGCTGCGGGGACTTTCTTCCATACAGCCACAAGAGCATTAGTGAGGTCGGGCACTGATGTTGGGCTATTAGGCCTGGCTCGCAGTCGGCGTTCCAATTCATCCCAAAGGTGTTCGATGGGGTTTTAGGTCAGGGCTCTGTGCAGGCCAGTCAAATTCTTCCACACCGATTTCGACAAACCATTTCTGTATGGAGCACGTTTGTGCTGACAGGACATTGTCATGCTGGCAGGAAAGGGCCTTCCCCAAACTGTTGCCACAAAGTTGGAACCACAGAATCGCCTAGAATGTCATTGCTGTAGCGCTAAGCTTTCCCTTCAATGGAACTAAGGGGCCTAGCCCGAACCATGAAAAACAGCCGCAGACCATTATTCCTCCTCCACCAAACTTTACAGTTGGCACTATGCATACGGGCAGTTAGCATTCTCCTGGCATCCGCCAAACCCAGATTTATCCATCAGACTGCCAGATAGTGAAGTGTGATTCATCACTCCAGAGAACGTGTTTCCACTACGTCAATGGCTGCAAGCTTTACACTACTTCTGCCAAAAAAAGTCACATCACTCTTGCAAAATCATTTTGAAACACAGTGCTATAACTTTAAGGTGTTTTTTTTACATGTCCTAATAATTCAAAGGATTGTTCAGAACACCAGGTGTTTTAATCGGCGTATGCTTACTATGATTTTGACCTTATGCCGATTAAAATAAGCAGAGTAAAGTGTTTACATGACTATTGCCATAACCGACCTACTGTCATAATCCATTTAATATCGAATTGTTAGTGCATGTGAAACTGCTCAGTGTGAAGAGGGTACGGAGCTACTGCAATCCAGAGAGCCGAGCAGAGCTGAGAGCCAACCACTGGGAGGCGCTAGAGAACAGTCGTGAGGCAGAACACAACTCCACTCTGGACCAATGGGGCATAGGGAAAGCCAACGCAGAAACTGCGTGTGTGCATGTGCTTACGCACCCATGTGTGTTTGTACAGTACCTGTGTACGCAGGATCTCCCCTTTGGTTAGCTGCATGTCTCCAGTGAGCTCTTTGACAGCAATGCCCAGTGGCTCCAACCGCTTACTGAAGTAATTCGTCATCTCTGCTGCCAGGGCCTTCATAGGAGCTACATACACTATCTACAGACAACGGGAGAGAGGGAGGGAGAGAGAGATGGAGGGAAGAGAGGGAGCGAGTAGGAGAGAAGAGAGAGAAAGAGGGAGGGAGATAAATATATATATATAGAGAGAGAAAAGGGAGAACGGGGGAGAAGGAGAGAAAGAAAGTGAGAGGAAGTGAAAGGTCACAGTCATGATAAATGAGTGTACAGCAGAGTATCACTTGTTCCCTGGCAACCAGCATAAATCACTATTTATTGAAAAATATGAAACAGGCCAGATTAAGAAAGTTTAATGGAAATGTATGAAAAAGTGGCTATCGTCGCTGGCTTGCATCGGGTGTGTGGTGTTAGAATGTGTGTGTATTAGAACATGTGTGTGTGTGTGTGTGTGGGGGGGCGTGGCTTCATAAGGACAACCAATAATAAATGCGTTCTACTGTATGTTTGTATGTCTCGCTCACACACCCCACACACACACACATACACACACACACACATACACACAGCTGAGTGGTACCTTGAACTCATCCTTCTTGATGACCCCTCCAGGTTGGAGGTGCTGTCTAATCTCATGGAGGACTGTCAGCATGGCGATGTTGGTCTTGCCGGCCCCGGTGGGGGCACAGATGAGCAGGTTCTCATTGGTGTTGTAGGCTGTCTCAAACACTATGGACTGGATCCTGTTCAGACGCTGCATCCCCTTAAACACCAACTGACCAACCTGGGGGGAATGAAAGAGGGAGAGGGAGAGAGAGAGCGAGAGACAAAGACAGAAAGAGACCGAGAGTGCAACAGAGAACGACAGAGAGAGAGCGAGAGAGGGTGCAACAGAGAACGACAGAGAGAGAGCGAGAGAGGGTGCAACAGAGAGTGAGAGGGAGGAAGACGATAAGAAAAGGTTAAAATCACAGAGTAATTATGGGAGTCATTACAAAGACAGACATGGGATCATGATGATACTAACACAATCGTCAGGACAGAACAGACGAGAGGGACGGTTACAGCTGACTGGTTTAGGGGTCGGGGTAAAGACAAACATTGGTTGTCCTTATTGAGAGGGTCACCAGAACATTTGAATTGTTTTAGATGAGTCACATAGTGGAAAGAACATTGAGAACACTGACAAACCACTCCACCCCCCACATACACGCACGCACACACACACACACACACACACACACGAGTGTACACCTATCTACCACTGATTGACAGACCACTTCGCTCATATTATAGGGCAGGTTTCCCAACTGGCAGTCTTCTGAGCAAACATTTTTAAGTATTTATTTTTTAATTTTGCATTTTTGGGGGAATTGTATTTGTTGGAAACAAAAGACTAAAAACACCAGGAAATGATCTCCAAGTGATTTTAATTTAAAGAAATCTGTTCCCAAGTATTCCCAATAAACACATTTGATCATATATAAATGAAAGTAAAGGGCTGAAATTATTATGTTTTAGTCAAACATTATATCTGTTTGGGCTTCTTGTGGTCAATTTGCAGTCTACAAATGATTTGCAATTATGTCCCGGCCCCCCAACTATCTGCTCAAGAAAACAAATTGTCCAGCGGCTCAATCTATTTGATGATCCCTGCTATATGGGGGATGATTTACTGTTGCCTAGTGGGTGGCTGCAGACAGGGTGTGGGAAGGGGGAGGGCTTTGACTGCCAGTAGGAGAGAGGTTAAATCCTGAGTGGTGGGAACAGCTGTCAATCAACCTGCCCATCGCTTGACTTCTCCATGGTAACAGAGCGTGAGTGACCGACAGGCCTCAATCTCCCGACGACCAACGTTGATAAGGAGAGAAATGGCCCTTCTGAAAAACAGCAACTGTGACCAGTCGACCGCCCACTACTCGGACACAAACAAGACATTCAGCCGTCAGAGTGGGCAGTTAACTGCTCCGGCCACCCTCACTCCTAGGGAATGAGACACAGAACTGCAGGTCCAGGTGTGTGCTCTGTCCCCATCTGTCTCTCACTCACTTTATAGCCTTCTTTTACTTCATGCTCCCTCTCTCAACTCTTTCTCTCTCACTCTCGGAGTGGATTGGGATGTCTTGAGCTCAGACAGCAATATCATTTATTTAAGGATTCATTAAAAATGTCATCACTCTACTCTTCATCCCAGTTTCTCTCTGACACTCAGAAAAATAAAGAATTTGAGTGCTGCGTGTCATCCAGGGACTGGGGCCAAAGACGAGAGAAGAGGCAGGAGTCAGCACCGCGGTCCTGAAAACCCAACCCAACTCTGATGAAGGTAGGAGTCAGCACCGAGGCCCTGAAAACCCAACCCAACTCTGATGAAGGCAGGAGTCAGCACCGAGGCCCTGAAAACCCAACTCTGATGAAGGCAGGAGTCAGCCCAGAGGCCCTGACAATCCAACCCAACTCTGATGAAAGCAGGAGTCAGCCCAGAGGCCCTGACAACCCAACTCTGATGAAGGCAGGAGTCAGCCCCGAGGCCCTGACAACCCAACTCTGATGAAGGCAGGAGGAGGTTAAATTATTAATGCATCAAAGAGCAACTTTATTAGAGTCCACTTAAGCTGGTGGAAGGCTGAAGGACGATTGTGGTTTCAACATGGCATGGAGTAGAAGAGATATATATATACATATATATATACACATATATATATATACATACACACACACACAAAAACATGTAAGGTGTCGGTCACATTTTTAATGAGCTGAAATAAATGATCCCAGAAATGTTCCATATGCACAAAAAGCTTCCGATCACAAATTTGTTTACATCCCTGTTAGTGGGCACTAATCCTCTGCCAAGATAATCCATCCACCTAACAGGTGGGATCGTCTGAGGATGGGGGGGGGGGTGCTCAGGAGTATTTCTGTTTGTAATAATGCCCTTTTGTGGGGAAAAATTATTACTGATTGGCTGGGCCTCGCTACACCCTTTCCCAGTCATGTGAAATCCATTGATTAGGGCCTAATTTATTTATTTCAATTGACTGATTTCCTTCAATTAACTATAAGTTAGTAAAATTATTAAATTGTTGCATGTTGCATTTATATTTTTGTTCATTCATTCAGAGAGAGAGGGAGAGAGAGAGAAATACAAAGAGGCAGAGAGAGAAAAAAAAGAAAGAGGGCAAAAGAGAGAAAGACAATACTATACACACCATCTTGACATATCTTTGAACTACGCGAGTAAAGGAATGGATATTAGTGCAGTGTGTTGTTTTGTACTCATTCTTTCTCTCTAGTCTAAATGACTGTAGGGATGACTTCCTCTCATCCTCTCTCCCTGGCGAGTCGAGCATCCTCCTGTCTAACCAATTATTTCCCCCAAGGCCAGGTTCTGAGAGCACCAACCAATTTATAAATATGCATTTCTGAATTAGGAGCGGCACAGTTTCACCCTCTTCTGCAAGGCTCCTGCACACACACGCACACCCACAAGCAAGCAAGCACACACAATTGCCAGGACTCAACACACACTGTCGCTGTGGCAAACACGTTCACTTTAAGCGGCTAGACCCCCTTTTGTTTTGATTTATCGACTTTGTCTGTAGATAACGAGGAGCCAGCGTCCCGAACTCCTTAAACATGCTAATTCATGCAAATGTATGCCTACCCCAATATTCACCTTGAGCTAATGCATACATGTTGTAAATATGAAGTTGCCATCCTTTAATAATCTTTTTGAAAATCTTCAGTGCTTTGTTTATGTATTTTTTTATTCATTTCTTAAAGCGTCTCTGGCTGGCTTCATTGTTAATCAGATGTAGGCACTGTAAATCTTCTAATAGGAGATGCAGCTGTCCCTGCCAGGAGTAGTCTCCGGGGTCCAAGCAGCAGTAACTCACTGAAGAGGTAACGTTACTGTAGGCTACTTGAGATACTATCATACGCAGCTGTTAACATAACATTAATTTCATTAAAAATCCCTGTCTCCAAGCAACAAACACCAGCATGGTTATACATCTTCAGCAATAAGTGAAACACCACAAATATAGCTAACAGTTTAAATGTTTTTATTTAACCTTTATTTAACTAGGCAAGTCAGTTAAGAACAAATTCTTATTTACAATGACGGCCTACAGTTAACCACATTAAGAGAAACTACCAAAAGTAGACATCTCAAATTCACCTTTAAGAGAAAATTCTACATGGTTGTTTTATCAACTGGCCACAGTTTGGAGTTATTTCCTGTGACTGAGTTTATAAACAGGCCTGTGATCAGTCCATCAGTGTGCACACTGGGATTATCATATTGTTTCTATGAGTTAAAGGCCAAACTTTGAGTAACAAACATAATTTGACATCACCAGGCAAGATTCCAACTCAATTACGACAACAATAGTCTTAACACATTTCATCCCCCAGACATTCAAAAAGAGAACACACCTCGTGAACCAATCTCAGATTCCTGTTTTTCTCACCCCTGGGGTTGAAAAATCCTAGTAACTTTCCCAAAATCCCCAGGTTTCCAAAAACCGTGGTTGGAATATTCATGGAATCCTCCAACTGGGATTTCTGGAAAACCTGGGAATTTGGGAAAAGTTACTGGAATGTCGCAGCCCTACTCCCCCACAAAGACAGACCCATGCAGGTATCAATGGGTTCTCCCCAGGATGTCAACCAGGTGGTGCTGATGTGAGTGGATAAATGGGAGAGGTCCAGAGGGGGCTGGGAGCTGAAGCATAACATTTGTGAAAGCCCTTCTCTCCCGAACCTCTGTTCACTTTAAAACGTGTTTGACCAGAAATACGTTTTGGATTTTTTTTATAACCAAAATTCCATTTGAAGGAACCATCTCAAAAGTGTCCTAGATACGACTGCCTCATTCCAGCTTCGTCGCCACCTATTCATCATCATCATTATCGTCATCATGTACAACTGACTAATTCCAACCAAAAACATCACCTTACATTCTGATACACCATGTGCCTAACCCCCTGACTAAAACATTGTTAGTTCCAGATGTCTAATAGAGGACCATACCGTGAACACTGTTAAAGTGAGCAAGCTGGATGGAACGTGACCGCTCACCACAGATTTTGTGGGAGTATCAAACCCATCCAGGCCCAGAACATCTGTGTTGTGTGTGTATCCCAATCCCATTCAGTACTGTGTATGTGTGTGTGTGTGTGTGTGTGTATATTTCCCAGTCTGTACTGTGTAGTGAGTGCGATGGAAGCCAGCAGGCTCATTATTAGAGTGCTAGCACAGCCTACGCCCAAATGTGCCAACCAGGCTGATTGGGAATAAACTGGCAATACAGAACCAATCCACCAGCCACTCTAAACTCACTAATTAGACACTCAAAGATCCCAGTAATGATTCTACAGCTAAATCTAAAACACCTACCAAGCAGTCTCTGTCCAATTGTCTCCCTGTCCTAGTTTTAACACAGTGCATTTAGAAAGTATTCAGACATCTTGACTTTTTCCACATTTTGTTACTTCACAGACCTATTCTAAAATGGATTAAATCATTTTCCCCCCCTCATCAATCTACACACAATGCCCCATGCAGAGAAAGCAAAAACAAGTTGAAGCACCTTTGGCAGAAATTACAGCCTCGAGTCTTCCTGGGTATGACCCTATAAGCTTGGCACACCTGTATTTGGGGAGTTTCTCCCATTCTTTTCTGCAGATCCTCTTAAGCTCTGTCAGGTTGGATGGAGAGCGTCGCTGCACAGCTATTTACAGGTCTCTTCAGAGATGTTCGATTGGGTTCAAGTCTGGGCTCTGGCTGGGCCACTCAAGGACATTGTGCTTAGGGTCGTAGTCCTGTTGGAAGGTGAACCTTCACCCCCAGTCTGAGGTCTTGAGTGCTCTGGAGAAGGTTTTCATCAAGGAGCTCTGTACTTTGCTCCTTTCATTTTTCCCTCGATCCTGACTAGTCTTTAACTGCCTTTTGGCAAACTCAAAGCGGGGTGTCATGTGCCTTTTACTGAGGAATGGCTTCCGTCTGGCCACGCCACCATAAAGGCCTGATTGGTAGAGTGCTGTAGACATGGTCACCTCCCTGACTAAGGCCCTTTAATTTATTTGACCTTTATTTAACTAGACAAGTGAGTTAAGAACAGATTATTATTTTCAATGACGGCCTAGGAACAGTGGGTTAACTGCCTTGTTCAGGGGCAGAACGAAAGATTTTTACCTTGTCAGCTTGGGGATTCGATCTTGCAACCTTACGGTTACTAGTCCAACGCTCTAACCACAAGGCTACCTGCCGCCTTCTCCCCCAAAGGCTCAGTTTGGCCGGGCGGCCAGATCTAGGACGAGTCTTGGTGGTTCCAAACTTCTTCCATTTAAGAATGATGGAGGACACTGAGTTCTTGAAGAAATTCAATGCTGCAGAATCTTTTTGGTACCCTTCCCCTGATCTGTGCCTCGACACAATTCTGTCTCGGAGCTCTACGGACAATGTCTTCGAACTCATGGCTTGTTTTTTTCTCTGTCATGCACTGTCAACTGTGGGACCTTATATAGACAGGTGTGTGCCTTTCCAAATCATGCCCAATCAATTGAATTTACCAAAGGTAGACTCCAATCAAGTAGTAGAAACATCAAGGATGATTAATAGAAACAGGATGCACCCGAACTCAATAGCAAAGAGTCTGAATACTTTATTTAAATAAGGTAATGATTACATTTTTTTATACATTTGCAAAAAAATCTAAAAACCTGTTTTTGCTTTGTCATTATGGGGTAGTGTGTGTAGATTGATGAGGAAAAAAAGTTAATTTAATACATTTTAGACTAAGGCTGTAATGTAACAAAATGTGGAAAAAGGGGTCTGAATACTTTCCAAATGCACTGTACCTGCTCACCTAAACATTTTAACGAGGACTATCACCTGTGCAAAGGTGTATGCGTGTGGCTACTGTACACGTGTAAGCATTTATTGACTGTATGAGTCAGGGTGAGAACTGCTAAACTAATTAAATGATGTGCATTGGTAATGGGGAGCTAAAAAGAAAGTTGTTGTTTGCAAGCTATGCTTTTAATTACTTTTCAGTTCCATTTCATTCCATTTGAATTGACAGCTTGATCAAATTTTAATTGCTAGTTTTAGTAAACAGCTTATCAGCCTGCTCCAAGCCCACACACAGAGCACTGAATGACCTGGCCAAACACACACACACACACACACACACACGCTATACTGTGGAGTTTGACAGAGTGAGATGCAGATGCATCAAACAGGAGGCCCATTAATTTCCCCATAGCACGCCAGTAGAACGGACTCACTAACTCGCACGGGGACACTCACTCACTCGCACGGGGACACTCACTCACTCGCACGGGGACACTCACTCACTCGCACGGGGACACTCACCCGCACGGGGACACTCACACACGGACGGACAGACTCACGCACCGACTCAGTCGGGGACGCGGGGACTCACTCACTCGCACGGACGAACTCTCGCACACGCACCGACTCTCGCACACGCACCGACTCTCGCACACGCACCGACTCTCGCACACGCACCGACTCTCGCACACGCACCGACTCTCACACGGACTCACTCGGGGACACTCACTCGCAAACGGACGGACACACTCAGACTCACCCACTCGGGGACGCACCAACTCACACACACACACACGCGGACTCACACACACGGACTCACACGGACTCTCACACACGGACTCTCACACTCACACACGGACTCACACACTCACACACACACACACGGACTCACACACACACTCACGGACTCACACAGACACACGGACTCACACGGACTCACACACACGGACTCACACACACACACACGGACTCACACACACGGACTCACACACACACACACGGACTCACACACACACACACGGACTCACACACACACACACACACGGACTCACACACACACACACACACACGGACTCACACACGGACTCACACACACACACACACACACACACACACACACACACGGACTCACACACACACGGACTCACACACACACGGACACACACACACACACACACGGACACACACACACACACACACGGACACACACACACACACACACGGACACACACACACACACGGACACACACACACACGGACACACACACACACGGACACACACACACACGGACACACACACACACGGACTCACACACACACACACACACACACACACACGGACTCACACACGGACTCACACACGGACTCACACACACACACGGACTCACACACACGGACTCACGCACACACACACGGACTCACGCACACACACACGGACTCACGCACACGGACACACACACGGACTCACACACACACACACACGGACTCACACACACACACACGGACTCACACACACACACACGGACTCACACGGACTCACACACGGACTCACGCACGCACACACGGACTCACGCACACACACACGGACTCACGCACACACACACGGACTCACGCACACACGGACTCACACACACACGGACTCACACACACACGGACTCACACACACGGACTCACACACACATACACACACGGACTCACACACACGGACTCACACACACACACACACACGGACTCACACACACACACACACGGACTCACACACACACGGACTCACACACACACGGACTCACACACACACACACACGGACTCACACACGGACTCACGCACGCACACACGGACTCACGCACACACACACGGACTCACGCACACACACACACACACACACACACACACACGGACTCACACACACACACACGGACTCACACACGGACTCACACACACACACACGGACTCACACGGACTCACACGGACTCACACACGGACTCACACACACACACACGGACTCACACACACACACACACGGACTCACACACACACACGGACTCACACACACGGACTCACACACACACACGGACTCACACACACACACACGGACTCACACACACACG